>NW_022983296.1:259555-474070 GCF_011762595.2 Tursiops truncatus | reverse complement strand
GGTTTTATACATATCTTACTGGCATTATTAATATGTCAGATGCAGAGAAAGAATTCTATTAAGGCAAATAATTGTCCTCCTAGCCTTATGAATTATCTAAATATTGTTCTCAACTGATAATGAATGTACAGAGCCTTTTTCATAGGGAAAAATGGGGGAAAAGGTAAGAAAATTAGATCAAGCTTAATTCATAAATTAGCAGCGGTAGATGTTCTTTGAAAGGAAGAACACAAAGGATTATGAATCAGAAAACTGCTTCCAAAGTGAAAGAAAAGAAGCAAAAGCCACCAGAAAATTCTCATGAGTAGACATTTTAGGGAAGCCGGATAATCTTTCTGGAAAAACAAATTGGACTTTCATTCAGTTGGTAGAAATCGTGCTATAATTTTTAATTTGTAGAGATTTAAAAAGAATTTAATGTCCACATTTATGAGAAGTTGATAATATGTGTAGAAGGTTCAAGAACCTATAAATATTAAATACTTTATGTTGTATTCTGCCACCCGCCCTTGCCCAGGACCCCTGTCTTCAAAGTCAGCCACTGTGGTTGATTTTCCAGGTATCATTCCAGAGTGTCATTTTATGGGTATACAAGAAAATGTGAATATATATTTTCCTTCACTCCACATTTTAATACGTAAGTAGTTGTATAATGTTTCATTACATCTTCCTTATATTCAGTTGAAAAATATCTGGGGAAAAAAACTCCTATCAGGACGTTGTTTCCTACAAAGCAGTCCACTGAGTGGATGATGTACTATAATGCATGTTGCCAGTCCATATTGGGATAAACACTAATAGTCAACCATCTTTTGACATTACAAACAATGCTGCAATGCATAACTTTGGTCTGTGTTATTCTACTGCTAAAATCTGTATAGGATAGTTTCTAAAGGATTTGTAGCCTAAAGTATTTCTAACTGAAATAACATTTGATAAGATGTTACCAGTAAGGTAGCAGGTACTGAGTTTTTCTGAGGAACCTAGAAGTGGTCATTTCTCTGTATTTTATTATAAATTCAACCTCTCCTCTACCAGATTTCTCCCCGATCTGTATTTGAAAACATTTCCAACCACTTCTACCCTTGTGACTTCTCTATAATCTGTTCCTCTTCTTAGCAGTGTCATTCATTCTCATGCCCACCACAGCCTGACATGGTCTCTAACTGCTGTCTGCTCGTCTCTCTTTGTCCATCATTGCTCAACCCACTCCACTGGAGAAACACTCAACATGGCCAGACATCTTGTTGAGTATGAAAAAATGGATCATGGATGATTCTGACTCACTGAGCCTGGATGAGAGGAGACATCCAGAGGGGAGTTTAAAGTAGCTGGGGAAGGAGAAGAGGATTTAGGTTTCATCCATGGTCATCATTCAGGGGAAGGTGCTACTGAGACTTTACATAGGAGCAGGAGAGGACAGAGTTAGATGCAAATACTTTCAGTGGCCCAGAAATTACAGGTGAACTGAGAGGAAGGGACTCCAAAGGAAGAGCAAGGGAGAGAACACAGTGAGTTGGGAGGCCCAGGGGGCGATAATTTGTGTGGCAGGGCATCCAAAAGGAAGGAGCTACCCAGAGAGAGACCTCCACCACTGCCTGATTATCCCTCTGAGTCTCTGTCGAGTACTAATCTGAGCACACACAGGTGAAATTTCACAAGGCTGGGAAGGAACAATTTCTGCAGAAAGAACAATTACTGGAGAACTGTACATTAAATAATTTCCAAAGTTCATGTATGGCTGAGAATCCTCACCAGCCAGAGTGAAGAAACCTCCTTGAATACATGGGGCATTCTATTAAGACACTAGTAGTTGTGCATATTAGAAGTGGAACTAATCACAAGCCCTAGAATAAAGGATACTCTAGGATACTCTAGAACTGCACTAACAAACCTTAAAAATGAGACTTTAAAGGGTCTAAGTGATATGCAAGTAATCGTTTCCTACCAGAAAAAAAAATTTAAATTAACACTTTAAAAAACATAGAAAAAAGCCCCACTTCTATCACCCAGGAAACTTCAAGGGATTTAGGGACATTGTGTGAGACCCCAGGTCAGATACACACACACACACACACACACACACACACACACACACACACACACACATATATATATATATATATATATTGCAACTACATTAGAATATTCAAGAAATTGACTACTTTCTGGAAAAATATGAATTCTCAACAGCAATATTTAAAACAACTAAAACAAAAGAAAAATAAGCTAGAAAGCACATAAAATAAAGTTTTTCAACAATTACTTCTGAAAATCATGTATGGGTTATACAAGTAAAAAAAAA
This sequence comes from Tursiops truncatus, assembly GCF_011762595.2. Classification (NCBI taxonomy): domain Eukaryota; kingdom Metazoa; phylum Chordata; class Mammalia; order Artiodactyla; family Delphinidae; genus Tursiops; species Tursiops truncatus. The sequence continues at coordinate 471,765 of NW_022983296.1, read as the reverse complement.
AAAACAGCTGACTACAAAAGTAACAAATAGTTTCAGAGAATCAAGAATAGATGAAGAGAGGAAATCTGTATTTTGTGAAAATAATTTAACCCTGATATCAGACATAAATGGTGCAAAACAAAACCACACACCAATTTTATGTGTTGGTGGGAATGTACATTGATACAGGCACTATGAGAAACAGTATGGCCATTACTTAAAAATCTAAAAATAGAACTATCATATGACCCAGAAATCCCACTACTGGGCGTACACCCTGAGAAAACCATAATTCAAAAAGACACATGCACCCCAATGTTCATTGCAGCACTATTTACTATAGAAAGGGCATGGAAGCAACCTAAGTCTCCATCAACAGATGAATGGATAAAGAAGATGTAGTACATATATAAATGGAATGTTATTCAGCCAGTAAAAGGAATGAAATTGGGTCATTTGTAGAGACGTGGATGTACCTAGAGACTGTCATACAGAGTGAAGTAAGTTAGAAAGAGAAAAACAAATATCGTATATTAACGGATATATGTGGAATCTATAAAAATGGTACAGATGAACCTATTTCCAAAGCAGAAGTAGAGACACAGACATAGAGAACAGATGTATGGACACCAAGGGGGGAAAAGGGAGGTGGGATGAATTGGGAGATTGGGATTGACATATATACACTACTATGTATAAAATAGATAACTAATGGAAACCTGCTGTATAGCACAGGGAACTCTACTCAATGCACTGTGGAGACCTAAATGAAAAGGAAATCCAAAAAAGAGGGGATATATGCATACATATAGCTGATTCACTTTGCAGTGCAGCAGAAACTAACAAAACATTGTAAAGCAACTATACCCCAATTTTTAAAGTCCTATCTAATTAAAATACTAATTAATAATATATGAATTGTTGAATGCTAAAGGACATTTTCAGAAATTATGAGATTTCCCAATAGTTAATGAAACGGCACTAAAAATCCTTAAAAATATAACAGTTCAATGGACAAGAATCATAAAGAGTGCACAAAACGGCTGACTTTCTACTTTTAAGATATAGAAAACATATGTATAAATCTCTTTCATAAAAAAGCAACTAAAATTTAAAATAAACGGATTTTAAAGGAATATAGAGAATGAATAAGTAGAAAAAAATCAAATTTACAAAATACCATTTAAAAAGACCAAAAAAAAAAAAAAAAGAGAAAATACCATGATTCTGTAGAGTACCAAATATTATAGAGAGATCTACCATTCTCGATTTTAATTCTAATAAACTTCCAATCAAAATCCTAGTATGTTGTTAAGAAAGTGATTAAGGCTTAGTTAAAAGTCAAGCTAGAATTTTTTTTGAAGAGAATGAGTGAAATGTGCCTTACTAATTATATATATATAAAGCTAAATTAAGAGTGTGGTTCTAATACAGAAAATGGTAAACTACTGTCGACTTTTAAAAAAATGCACAACGTGAGAGTTGCAAGTTAAGATTTATTTGGGGCAAAATGAGGAGTACAGCCCAGGAGACTGCATTTCAGAGAGCTCTGAGAAACTACTCCAAAGAGGCAGGGGGGGAGATCAGTATATATGTGATTTTGGTGAATGGGGAGTATATGCAATCGAGAACATATATTTTTTGCAGAATGTTTCTGTTAGTCTCGCGAAGGTTGCTGCTAGTCTTGAGAGCAGACCTCACCATGAAAGATCTTAGTGTTTTTCTAGATATGAGGGGATACAAGAATTGGGCTCATAAAATCTTCTCCTGAAAGTATCTAACTCTCTGAAGAGTTGTCCTGCCAGTTTCCCCCGAGCACAGAGTGCCTCATTTCTGCTCTCCACCCGGAACTCCTTTCAGGGAGTGTTGAAGGTCAGCGGCTGCAGCAGCTGCACCAGCACATGATTTAATCCTTGAGGAGGTAGATGACGAGTGCCAATTCGTAGCTGAGACTAGCGTTACCCTAAATGTAGATTCTAGGATGAGAGCCTATATGATAAAGGTATTACAGTCAATAGAAGCCATTATGGAGCATACAATAAGTGGTGATGAAAAACTGGGTAGTTAGTTTTCTTTAAAAAGTATTTACATCTTCACTCAAAACATAAAAAATAAATTTGATATACATTCAAACAGGGTTTTATTTTAAAAAATATACAGATGTATATGGTTTCTAGATGGGAAAATCTCAAACATATAAAGGATAGAAGAAAAATTACATAAAAATGGGAAACTTCAAGAGGTTAATATTTGTATAAGTTAATATTTTTAAACTATTTTTTAAAAATAAACTATTAGTTTTAAAATATTAAAACATTAATGCAAATTGAGTTAAACCGAAAGAATAAAGCAGATCTAAAACACACACATGAATGGTGTGCACAGAAAATTCCTTTGATTAAATAAAAATACCAACATAAAACGTTGATCTCACAAGTGAAAAATAATACAATCTTTTCTACCTTTAGGGAAACTTTCAAAACATGGCACAATTAAATCAAAAGTGGTGAACAGCCACATACATAAATTGGTACATTTCTAGAAAGCAGTTTTTAAAGAGGTGATAATAAACCTCTTGTAATTCCATCCTTAGAATTCTACTACTAACGGGGGAAAAATGATATGGCAACGTGTTTGTACATAGAAAAGGTATTCAAATAGTTTACTGTTAAGATGGAAAAATTGCGAAGAGCCCTAAATCTAGACTCTAACTAGCAAGGAAATGGTTAAACTATATTGCCCAGGTTCCTGACGTAACATTATTCAGGCATTATCATAATGTCTATGAAGATACTTAAATACAGGTCAATAAATGTATCACAGCAGCTACTATTTACATTATGTGTTACATATGTTGAACCCGTAACTTTGGGAATCTAATTTAAATCCTTAGAGCAGGCCTGGAAGATGGGTTGTGTCATCTGCAAATCAGATGCCCCATCTTGCATTCTTTCAATGCATTGCTCCAAAAATTATATATTACATTACATTATGCAAATATGGAGAAAGGGGGAAATCAACAATATTTACATGTGAGTTGATGAGGAGTGTAAATATATAAAACTCTTACTAGCTCTTTCTTTGCGATAGAGATGTGCGTAATTCTTATTTTCTTGGTACTTTATAAATTTTGACCACACATTACTCACATAATCAGGGTAAAAACCAATTTAAAACGCTGAAGCATCCAAAATATAGATGAAAATTTCTGGATTATTATTTTTAATTAGGTAAAGATTTATTGATATTTCTTGACGTGCATTTAGTTTAGAGTTGTTTAATCAATGTAAGTTGAAGATGTTGTTAAGACAGTGTGGGGCCCCACCACAAGAAAAGTTGAAAAACTGGCTTTAACCATCTCAGATAGTCAGGGTCATTATTTTTCTAAATCTAAAGTTAGACAGCACAGACTATGGTGCCTATGGAAATACTAACCCTGCTTTATGGATTTTCATATTTCAAAATGTTGTTCTCCACACCTATTGAAGCTCATACTACATTAGCATTATATTCTAATATTCTATATTTAACTATACAAAAGCCTAAAGATTTTTGGTTGCATAATCTGAGAACTGAATTCATTAAGAGAAAATGACTCAACGGAACATGGAAGCCAAGGTAAGCTTTAAACCTTAGTATTCCTTTTTTCCATAATGTATTACATTAATTATTTAAAAATAATTGTTTAAATCCCGTTTCTTCAATTCCTTCAACCTGCAGTTCGTGATCCTTAGGGAGCCCCAGATTAAAGGTCATATATGCTGTTTCATAGCCATCAGGAGAAAGATATTAATACATTGTCAGAGTTGCAATAAGTGTTGCTCTAACATGCCTAACTTACAGGGAACAATTTGAACATATTTTGAATCTCGCTTGTGTTCACATGTAATTTTGTCCAGAGAAACAGTTGGTGAATGAATGCACAGCTGCACCCAGAGGAACCTAGCCAGGTGGAAAAACACAAAACACACACTTGCACACACCTCCAACAGCTACCCCACTCACATCAGACGTTACAGCTTTTTATGGGATTTCAAATCACCCTTCTCTCACTGCTTCACAATCACCCACAAGCTGCAACCCTTCTACCACCCAGATTAACCAGCAAACTGCAGGCCCTTTTCAAGTTAAAGTGCCATATTTGTTGTGGGTGAATATTTAACCATTTAGCACATATAATTACAGTACCATTTTTAATAGGGTTTGTCTTAGTTTGGGCTGCTGTAACAAATATACCACAGACTGTGTGGTTTTGACACAAAGATTTATTTCTCACAGTTCTGGAGGCTGGGGAGTCCAAGATCAGGGTGGCAGCACTTGTCTGGTGAGAGCTGTTTCCTGGAGAGGTATTCTCTGGGTGAAAAGCAGAGAAAGCAAGCTCTCGGGTGTCTTTTTATAAGGGCACTAATCCCATTGATGACAGCTCCACTCTCCTGACTCAATTACTTCCTGAACTAACATCACATAACTTCCAAATAACATGACATTGGGAATTGGTCTTCAAAATAGTAATTTTCAGGGGACAGAAATATTCTGTCCCTAGCAGGCCCTTATTTTTTAATGTACCAATGACAGTTTTTGAGTATTGGGCCCTAAACCCATTTCCCCACAAGCCCTGTGGTTTTGGGTTTTTTTGTTGTTGTTTTTCATTTTACAATAGATATTTTTCAGCTTTATTGTGGTATAATCAAGAAACCTTCATACTCTTTTCCAGAGTGGCTGCACCAATTTACATCCCACCTACAAGTGCACAAGGATTTCTTTTCTCCACATCTTAGCTAACACTCATTCTTTTGTGTTTTTGTTTGTTTGTTTGTTTGTTTGTTTGTATTTGCAGTACGCAGGCCTCTCAATGTTGTAGCCTCTCCTGTTGCGGAGCACAGGCTCAGCACGCGCAGGCTCAGCGGCCATGGCTCATGGGCCCAGCTGCTCCGCGGCATGTGGGATCTTCCCGGACCGGGACACGAACCCGTCTCCCCTGCATCGGCAGGCGGACTCTCAACCACTGCGCCACTAGGGAAGCCCTCTTTTGTGCTTTTGAAGGCAGCCATCCTAACGGGTGTGAGGTGATACCTCACTGTGGCTTTGATTTTTATTTCCCTGATGATTACTGACGTTGAACATCTTTTCATGTATTGTTGCCCATTTGCATGTCTTCTTTGGAAAAATATCTATCCAGTTCTTCTGCTCATTTTTTAACTAAATTGTTTTTGTTATTGTTGTTTTGCTATTGACTTGTGTGGGTTTTTATACAATCGGCATATTAACCCCTTATTAGATATTTGCAAATACTTTCTCCCATTACATAGTGTGCCTTTTCACTTTGTTGATGGTTTCCCTTGCAGTGTAGAAACCTTTTAATTTTATGTACTCCCACCTGTTTATTTTGGCTTTTGTTTTCTTTGTTTTTGGTGTCAAATCCAAAAAAAAAAAATTGCAAAGACCGGTGTGAAGGAGCCGGTCCCCTATATATTCTTGTAGGAGTTTTATGGTTTCAGATGTTAAATGTTTCTTTAATGCACTTTCAGTTGATTTTTATAAGTGGGACAACATGCACATCCAGTTTTATACATTTGCATGTGGCTGCCAGTTTTTCAAACACAATTTATTGAAGAGACTATCCTTTCTCCATTGAGTATTCTTGGCCCTGTTGTCAGACATTAGTTGACTGTACATGCAGGGATTTATTTTAGAGCTCCCCATTCTGTTCCTTTGGTCTGTGTGTCTATGTTGATGCAAGTATTATACTGTTTTGATGACTGTAGCTTTGCATTGTAATTTGAAAGCAAGAAGTGTGATTCCTCCAACTTTGTTCTTCTTTCTCAGGATTGCTTTAGCTATTCAGAGTCCTCTGTGGTTCCACACAAATCTTAAGATTGTTTTTGCTATTTTTGTGAATAATGTCATTGGAAATTTGATACATTACATTAATTATTTTTATTACATTAAATCTGTGTGTAGATTGCCTTGGGGAGAATGGAAATGTTGCCAACATTAATTCTTCCAATGTATGAACATGGAATATCTTTCCAGTTATTTGGTAAACACTTGTACCTAAATCTTTGTCAGCATCTCTGATTATTATCTTTATATGAATTCCCAGAAGTAAAATTACTAGCTCAAACACCATAAATATTTTGCAATCTTTAATGCATATTACCAAATGATGCTCCAGAAAAAAGTGGTACCATCTACATTTTTCCAATCCAGCATCTAAGAGTGCTGGTCTCACTGCATCCTCACCACGTTTACATTTGCATTTTTTTCTGACACCTTGCTAATTAGATATACCAAAAAAAAAAAAAAAGTTACTTTCACATCTGGATCAAGTGTTTATGGAGATTCTGACTAATGAAAATTCTAAGAGAAATTCTAAGGAGGATAATTTTAAGTGTTTAGATATGATTTTACTTAATTGTAGCTGTTTCTTCCCTACAAAATTATTTTGAGGGTTGAATACAGGAGTGTGTCTGTGTTTATTTTCCTCCTGGGGTTTGAAGCCTCTGCCTGTCACCCTGTTGCTCCCACTTTGTACTTTACTATTGTTCTGCCACTACCCTGCCCTGTCGCCTCCCCTAGCCAGAGACAATGTTAGTAACGGAGTTCCACCAGCAATTTGCCAGTGAGCCTAATGAAAAGCACCCACAGGCTGATGATTTTCAGCTGGGTCCTGAGCTATGATTTAATGTGATTTGTCTGGAAAAACTCTCATGAAACTCGAACTCTGTTAGGGAGGGGGTGGGTGATGAGAGAAAACATTGAAACCTGTGGGGGCGGGGGGCAGAGACAACCATTTGGCTCCCAACACCCTGGCCCACTTCTCTCTTAGAGCAACTGAACATTCGATATTTAACTAAGTGCAGGGCTGCCCGAGACTACAGACGTTCCCGGCCTCCTGTGCAGCTGGGTTGTTTGTGAGACTAAGCTCTCCCTCCAAGATGGAAGGAAAGAAATTTGTGCAACTTCTAGGATATTTCCTACATAGGACAGGCAGGCCTTACTTTCTCCTTCTCCCTCTGTCCTACTTCACACTGAAACTGTAGCTCCATCCTGCCCCACGTCCACCCCGGAGGAGGCCAACTCCCCTAGGATGATAGAGCAACAGGGATGACAGAGAAGCTTCCTGAAATAGCCTTGCGAGAGCAGCACAGGACTGCCTGCCTCCAGATCAGAATGTGAGAGAGATGCAAACTTCTATTTGGCATAATTACGTGGGGGGGGGGGGTGTCGGTGTGTTATAGCAACTGAATTCTAACCAATACAGGAACCGTGGAAGGGGCTCCTCTCTGCACTTGCCATGAGTCAGGCTGCTCCAAGGACTACAGCTGTCTGATACTTTCAGCTCTCTGCTTCATGGGGGTGGGGGGGAAGCCAAGCTCAGCAACAATCCAGTGTCCTTTCCCGGTGCTTCTCTGGAAATCTAATGGGTGAAGATGGATGCTCCCAACAAAAGGAATCTGGAGCTAATATTTTCCGGGGATACGGTCTTGTTCTTCCCACCACAGCGTGAACCCCGGCTCTCTCCTAAACACGTAGCTTGTTTTGAAATGTGCTGTGCTGTTTCCCTGATGATACGTGCAGATTCTAAATAAATAACTCAGGGCACAGACCATCTTACGTCTGTTGTCACTTGAATGTTGCTGGAAAGATGAGTTTAGAACTAACTCCTCTGCTAAACCAATACATTTAAAAGCTTAATTTGGAAAAACCAAAATTTCCAATTGCATCATCCACCCACAAAGCGGAACTCAACTCAAGTGTTGGCCTGAGCTCCCCATTCAAGTGCAGGTGTATGGGAATTCCCAGGTGTCTTGTCTTGTCCGTGTAACTTCTCATGTACTCTCCAGCCTTATGGACTCACAATTTTATGTTGAAAAGACAGCCTAATATATAATAAAATATTAAAGTTATTGAGAACATTATAAAGAGTTCCATAGTTCATTTGTTCTTTATTTGTTCATGCTTAATTATGTACAGAGTGTCTTTTCTTTCGGGACTGGTTTAAAATATAGTTTATTAATAGGGAATATGAGGTAAGGTAAGGTCAACGGATCACTAGACGACTGTCTCTAAAAAGATGGTTGGTTACTTGCAGCTCCCAAGAGGAGGGGACAGGCCGCACATTGGTCAGCAGGCAGAGGGAGGGAGGGGAATTCGTGACAAGTGCTCTTTCTGTGATTCCCCAGGAAGGAACAGGGAGGATGGCGAGTAGATTCAGGACTGAGTAGCCTGTAGGATGTCAGGGGCTGTCCCTGGTGTCTGGGTGTTGAGGGAAGGGAGACAGTGGCCCCCAGTGTGAGAGCCACAGAGGAGGTGGATGGTGAGGGCTCTGGATGGATCGGTTTGTATTTGAAAAGCAGGCCTGGGAGCAGTTCTGAATCCAGGGAGGCGGGAGAGTAGGGACCCAGGGGCCGAGGCAAGGGGACCCAGGCTTGGCACTGGCTTGTCTAGAACAAGGCGAGCCCAGCGTGTTCATGTGAGGAGATGTTAAAGCGTCAGGTTTACAGAACATAGATACTTGGTCCACACTAGGGAGCAGCTTAAACGTCCCGTCCTCAGAGACACGTCCCCTGCCTGTGCATCTGCAGTGTCAGCCTCCCCCGCCCATGTGTCCCAGTCATCACCCACCTCATTGCTGCGCAGCACCCAGGGCCGGCCCAGTCAGCACCCACTGTGGCTGCCTCACCCGGAGGAACTGTCCTCACGGGGTCCCAGTCCTACCAGCTCCTCTGCCACCGCTGTCCCCTTTCCCTGCCACCCCAGCCCCTCCCCCGCCCTGCTCTCCTGCTTCCCCTGAGGCCTGCTCTTCCCTGCACAGCGCCAACCCTTCTACACGCTGTTCTGCTTACTGTCTGTCCCCCTCCGCAGCGTCAGCTCCATGGGAGCAGCAGCAGGGTTGTTTCTTTTTAAATTGTTCTTGTTTTTGTATATTTTATTCTCTGCGTGGCCTACAGCCCAGATCAGTGTGGAGCCCGCGGTAGAGACTCCATAAGCACTGAATGAGCAGCTGGTATCATGGCCCGGAACACGCCTTTTTGTGATTTCCTTGTTGAGAGAGTCTCTGTCTTCTCGGGACTGGGAATCCCTTCCCCCAGCACAGGCCTGGCACACAGCAGATGTTGGATCAGGATTTTGACGAATGAATATGCCACTCACTGTGCTTAACACAAGGACTCAACAATGATGAACCTTGTTGCTGCCCTCAGGGGACAGTTAAAATCAAGACAACAGCCCCAAAGGGGTTGCTTAGTAAGAACAATGTCATCAAACTGCGACTTAAATGCAGTTTCGGCTCCTCCAGAAATGGAACCGTAATCCAGAGGGTCAGGAATCCTGTGATCAGCACTAGCTAAGCCATCTGCCTGGGAGACCGCTGCCATCCGCTAATGCAAAGAAACCTTGCAATAACCCACACGAAGCTTTGCCCAGAACAGCTTCCTTGTTTCAGCTCCCTTCTGCCTATAAGCGTCTTTCATTTTGTGCAATTCCTCAGAGCTTCTTTCTATCTGCTAAATTGGATCCTGCCTGATTCATAAATCTTCAAATAAAGCCAGTGATTTTAAAATTTTACTCAGTAGAATTTTATTTTACTTTTTTTCTTTTAATGGAACTTATAGTTGATTTTCAGGTGATATTTTGCTTCAAGGGATTGTCCTAGAAATAGTCGGGTTTATTACTGCTATGTAACAAACTATTACAAAACTTAGTGGTTTGAAATATAATTTATTATTATCACTGCTAGTTCTGTGGGCTGTCTGTGTTTAATTGCATGCTTCTTGCTTAGAGCTCCTCGTGCTGCTGCAGTTGGAGGGCACCTGGGGCGGCGTCACTGAGAGGCTCCAGCAGACCCCTCACAGGGCTGGCTGGGGGTCACCTGTGCTGGGGGCCAGAGTGTGCACGTGACCTCCGCACGTGGCTTGGTTTCCTCGCAGCAGAGCCTGTGTTTCCATGGACCACATTGTATGAGCAGCAGTCTGATTAAAGAAAGGGTCAGTGGTCAGATCTCTTATAAGGCCGGTTAAGGACTGGCCCAAAGTCACCTCTGCAACTCTCTACGGGTCAAAGCATTCACAGGCCAGGTCAGATGTAGGAGTTTGGAGAAACAGACCGCTTGTCTCCTCGGGGTGGGGTGCCTTGTTTTGTATAAGGAAGGAAGGAATTGAACGTGGCTGTCTTTTTAGATAAACCACCACGAAGATTCTGTGATGAATGCTACAACTGAGCAACAGATGTCAGGGCCCAATACAGTCTCACTGCGCTCTCGGAGTCCAGAAGGTGAAGCACATGAAAAAAGATAATTCCAGAACCTTCCATGAAGGAGGAAATTGTGTGGGAGTTGTCCTCAATATAAACAATTAGAAACTGTGCAAAACACATAGAACAACTTTTTTTGGTCATTGGACAATAGCAAGCAGAGGAGAATGACGCTGGTAGGGACCAACCAGGGACAAGACTGCTGCTTCCTTGGCGCTGTATTCCTAAGGGCCTTGCGAGGCTAAGCAGGATCTGAGCTTTGTCTAATACACTAGAGCATCTCTGTGACGTTCAGAGTGAGGGGACGGGTGGGTAGGAGTTAGCAGAATCAGGGCTCAGCTTTGCGGCGTTCATAATCTGAGAGCACAGAAAGATAGGAGGCTCCTAGCAGTCCCAGAAGACGCCCACAGGTTTCTATCCACACACGAGGACCATTTACTCATCACATGAGGTTTGGGTCCCTGGATGAGCCCTAACCCCTAACACCTAGTGGGGTCTCATTTGCTGAATGAAGATGCAGAAACTCTCTTGCAGATGCAGAATGTGAGGAATGGGTGCTGTTTGGATGGACTCAGGTTGGAGAAAAGGGCTTTTAAAGGGGGGAATGAGGACTTTCAGGTTGGAAATCCTGCTACCTCAGCCCTGCCTCCATCAATTGAAAGGTATTGGTCACAGGTGTACTGAACACGGCGTTTCTTACATCAATGGGAGGAGAGATCGGGAGGAGGTGAAATGTCCCTGAGACGCTTGGACCTGACACCCACCCATGTGACCTCAGCTCTGGGAAGTAGCAGCATAGCATATCTAGGGCTGTCCCCAAATCAGGACAGCAGCGGCTTTCCCTGGGTCTAATTTTGCATCTTTACAATAACAATGGGAAATTTCCAGAAGAACAAGGTACGAAGACCTTGAGCAGATTGTCCTTCTGAACACTTCCTTCTCAATCAAGGGCAATTCTCTATGACCCGCAGCTATCCCCGCTATACATTCAGTGCTCCCTCACCCAGCACATGGCACACATTCACTGAGGCCCTACTGTGTGCTGACCTGGTCCAGACACCAGACAACAGCAGTGGGTGAAACAGGTGGAGGGAGATCCCAATTCACATGCAGGTGACAGACTCATGGGGAAAACAGATTAAGAAATAGAGGTACACAATATCAGGAGGTGATATGTACCATAAAGAAAAGGAAAGTAAACTTTTGAAAATTCCTGAAGAAGCTTAGGGAGCAAACATGTAGAGGACACAGTGTTCTAGGCTGTGAGAATAGCAAGTGCAAAGGCCCTGAAGTCACCATGGGCTGCATGTTTGAGAGACTTAGCTTTTAGCTGGGATACTTGTCTTGTGCTCAGTCTGTTTTGCTTTTATTTGTAAGCCTTGATTTCATTTTCCTAGCTCATTAGCTTGAGTTTGATCACACCAACTGGTAAATTCAATTCCAGTGATCAGCAAATTCTACTCCAGAGTTTCAAAATGGAAACATGTGAACTTGGGCCCAGCACTCTGTTAGCAGCTAGCAGGCTGTGGACTGAAACCCCATGATGACTGCAGTTAACAAACTTCCCCAGTGTCCTCAGGCCCCTTCCGCTCCACTTCCTCCCCATCTCATCTGGGTCAAAGCTCTGATCCTGCCCCTCTGCCACACCTTCATTTTCTATGCGTAGCTCACCTGTCATCCCCGCCCGAAATTCCCACAGGCTTCTCAAAGTCCTAGGTCCCAAACTGAGTTCATCCCTTGTCTCCTCTTGTGGAATCACTATCAGTGAGGGAACCCCTTGATGGCCCCACCCTCAAGCTCTAAGACACGACCTCTGCCCCCTCCCCCACTCCCTTGCATCCCACCCCATGATCCCATTGATGCAGGACTCCCTGTCATTCTCTCCTTCCACCTTTCTATCTTGAGCTGCCCACCACCCTCTCCCTTGTCAATAATTCCCTTTGAGATGAGCACAATTACACATAGGATCACTGAGGCCACACAGGCAGTTGTTGCTGGGAATGACAGGCAGTATCCCAGAGGAGAGGACAGACGAGGGCTCCCTGAGAAGGCAGAACACAGGGCATCGATGTGTCAAGACACCCATAAAGGGAGTGAGGTAGGCATCACGCTGTAGCCCCTCCCCACTGATCACCCCGTGTTCCCTGTTTCCAAGCTTTGCAAATCCTCAGTGGGCCAGGCCTCCTTGTCTGTGTTAGGGGGATGGCATGCATTAGTGTATCTATCCACTCATTTATTGATCTTGTACTTGGGTCCTGCTCAATGCCAATCTTTGGCTAGATGAGAACTCATTCTTGAAGAGCCTCTTCAGACGTCACCTTCTCCACGAAGCCCTTCTTGATCTACACACCTTCTCCTGTTTGCCTTTGGCCTCATCTGGGACCCCACCGTCTCCAGTGGTGTGATCATTCTTTGAGAAACTCTCCAGCCTGTGAGCTCTGTGAACACACTGGGCCAGAGAGAGAAAGATCTTGAAAAACTGTGATGACTAAATAACTGAATAGATAAAAGGATTAAACACAGGCCATGTGTACAGTAAGTTCACCAAAGTTTCTTTCTTCCTCTTCTTTCCCTCCTTCCAGGACTAGGAGCCCAACGGTTCTTATTTCATCATCACCTCAGGTAGAAGTTCAATGGCCTGGATGATTTTTATCTTTTGTGTACATTCACACTTTGAAAAGATTTCATGGCTGTACTAATCAAAATTGAGAAAATTATACCTTGAGGGGTAAGCATCCTCCTGTGGTGTCTGAGTCAAAACAGGACGATAAAATAATATAGGATATTGAGGAGGAATTGGCTTGGGCCCCCCGGGCAGCAGCAAGTAGGGAAACAGAAGCAGAGGGAGGAAGTTTCCACCCCGTCCCCACCGTGTCACCCCCTCCCTCTTTGTACAGAACTAGCCTGATTGTGACTACCTGGAGGTGGACGTGTCTCCTGGCAGATGGCGTCACCTTAGGGGACAGCATTAGAAGTCACTAGGCTTCAGTTCTAAGCCCTCTGCCTGACATAGGACAAGTCTTTGGTGCCCTGGATCACCTGTTTTTAATCTTAAAGAATGTGATAGCGAGGCTGCGTACATGAGTGTCCAGAGATGGTGGAGGCCGGGTGCCTGGCGTTGGTCACTGGGGGAGGCTGCCACCCTGTTAGTGCTTCCCCTGGCATCCCAGCCTGGAATATGGCTGTGTGGGTGGAATATCCAGAGGGAGCCATGAAGGCATCAGAGGGACACTGTCAGTCAGTGTCAGGGCAGCATTGAATTACAGAAGACTGGGCTTTCCTCCAGTCACTTCCAGCTGCCCACGCCCTCTTACCACTGGCCACATACCCTTACTGAAAACAATCTCCTGGGAACTCAGAGTCACAGCCTGGTGGCCTGGCCACCAGATGGCTGAGGGTGTGTCAGGAGCAGTTTGCCACAGAGGTCTGGGGCCACAGGGCTCTGACACGGGCTGGGGAGTGGAGGTGGCATGGCAGGGCTGCACAGCATGGGGCATTGGGTGCCTGGTCTGGGCTGCCACCATCCAGGTCCGCATCACCATGAAGTCAACTGCCAGCTTCTGAGCTCAGAAGCTGAGCAGGGTTGAGGCTGGCTAGTACTTGGTGGTGAGACCGACTGGGATACCCGGTGCTGTAGGCTTTGCCACTTGTCTCTCCTTCATCTCTCTCTCCCTTTGCCATTGCTGCCCCCCTCCCCTTGCACAGGTGGTCACCTCTTTGGCCGCTGGGTGGTGGCACAAATTGGTGGAGTCTTGGAAAGGGTGTGTGGAGAGTTCTGAGAAAGGGCAGCACGGCTGGGCTGGTGTCCTGTGTGCTTGCTGGCAGCTCTGGGTTGGTGGGGCAATTTGTGGCCCTGGAACTGTCTGCATAAAATGGTTACAATAGCAATTTTGGTACTCTATTTTCCAAATTAAATAAAAATGGTAGCATTTTTGGTACAAATGGTGTGTTTGTGTGTGTGTGTGTTTATTTTTTTTCCTTTTGCCACACTGCGCAGCTTGTACGATTTTAGTTCCCCCATAGGGATGGAACCAGGGCCCTTGAAAAAGAGAGGCTGGTGGAGTCCTAACCACTGGACCGCCAGGGAATTTCCTGTGTGTGTATCTTAAGGACTTACAAAGGAAAGTTCTGGGCCAAAGAGAGGAATTAATCACATGATAAAACATGGATGAGCCTCAAATACATGACACTGTATAAGAAGCCAGACATAAAGGCCACAGTTGTATAAATCCATGTACTTGAAATATACAGAAAAAGCAAGTCCACAGGGATGAAAAGCACACAGTTAGTTGCCTACGGCTGTGGGGCAGGGAACTAGGAAGTGACTGTTTAAGAGGTCCTAGGTGTCTTTGTAGGGAGATAAAGTATTCTGGATCAGATAGTGATGATGGTTGCACAACTTTGTAAACAGACAATAAATCACTAAACTCTAGAGTGTTCGAAGGGCATTTTATGGTATATGATTTCTATCTCAACTTAAAAACCGGTGAGTAATAAATAATACGTTTTGAAAAATAATTGGAAACACATATTATCCTCATTGCTTGATTTGGTTCCCACTCTAAGCTCTGTACACATGAACAAAGACCCCTCGCTCCCAAAATGAGACAAGCCCTATTTACTCAGAATTCGTCTATAGAGCACAGGAGTCAGCCACAACCAGTCACATTCGGCTAAGACTCAGGGAATGCATAGGGATAGGGATGGCTTCTGGGGGAAAAAGAGGGAGGCATGTCCTGATCACAGCTTGTCAAGTGGGGAAGTTGGAGGCGGACTGATAGGAGAATGGGCGTCCCACATGATTACTTAGGGGACCATATTGATATATTTCTTTCCCCCATTTGGTTCTAAATGGAAAGGATGAAAAATGAGGAAGCTGTGAGTCACTGACTAAACACTGACCCTTGAGGCCTATTGTTGCCGAGGTTGAGGTCTGCTTTCCCACGTTGGTTGTTGCAGGGTGTGGCATAGGGCCTTGTGGCTCGAGGGAGAGGTTCCCTGACTTCCAGGAAGATTTAGAAAATTCTGCATTCCAAAATCCCTCTTTCATCATCTTCAGTCACATACTCTGTGCATACAGAAACTTGAATCACTGTTTTCAAAATTAACTGCAAACAAGGGTAATAATTACTGTAATTTTGAGTAACACTGACAATGGTAATTTTCATTACTATAAATCTCAGGATTTCTCATTTAACTAATGTCCACATTATAGTGAATCGAGCTTGTAACAGAAAAATATCATTACTTTCTTTTCTTTATGCCCAGTATCGCCGTCGGACCATCTGGTCGACCTCGCCTCAGCAGCCACCTGGTAAAGCGTCAGTAGTGCTAATCTCATCCAGAGGGATCCTTGTGGCACAACGACGAAAGTGTACCTTGACACTCCGGCTCCACCCAGTCCACCATTCTTACCATTTCTCAACACGGGGCAAATAGAAAAGGGGACGACGGACACTCCCTGCGTACACGCAGCTCGAACTGCGGGAAATCTGGTGTGCGGAGCCCCGTGGCCGCTTCGCGTGGAACCTGGAGAAATGAAAGTGGCCACCGGGGAACAGCCCCACCTCCGCGACGGCACTGGGACGGACCCGGACCCCAAGGAGGCGAGGACGTGCCGCCGGGCGGCCTCTGGGACGGAGCGTCGCGACTCCGTGGAAAGGAGGACAGGGAGCCCCGGGTCGCCCTCTCAGTGTCTCCTCCTTTCGGCCACCAGGGTCGATCCCTACTAGGGGGAGAAACGTAAACATTTGGGGGTTAGGGCGATCGGGATCCACGGTGGGGCCGTTGAAAACTGGGCGATGTCTGCGTACATCCGTGTTGTTCCCAACCTCCAGGCGGGTTGGAAAATATGAGAAAGTACGACCACCGGGACACACGGAGGACGACGCCGGACACGGACACCCTCTCCTGGTCACACACACCTGTCTGGGCTGTCCTCGCGGCCCGAGGGGCACCACGGCGTGCTGATCGACCCATCCAGTATGCCCAACACTTCCCAAAAACTTAGCGCCAGCCTTAGAAGCTAGAGACCTGCTCGGCCAATCTCCGGCGGCAACATGAACCGCCCACGCCCCGGCGCCACCGGAACAGGCGCCGCAAGCGTCGCCGGCCTCCCGGAACTCTGCCTCGTGCCCGGCGGCTGAGTCTCAGCCCTCGCGAAGATCACTGAAGCTCCGGATGGAAGGGACGGTCTCCAAACGGCCGCCAGTTGGCGCCCGACAAGCGGTGGGAAACCCCGAGGGACGGATCCCGATTGCAGGCCGGCGAGGGTACAGCGCGGGCCGCCCAAACGCCCGAGTTCGTCCCGCGTCTTCCGCCCCGGAGCTAGCTCCTGTATCACTACTGCGGGAAGCGACCCCGGCAACAGAAAGAGGGCGGGGGACTGGGAAGAGGTCGCCGGGAGGCTGCAGCGGAGAAGCGCTCCCCACGCGATTCCCGGCGGGGCGGGCGTACTAGCGGCCCACAGCGCTCGGGCGGGTCCCTGCTCCTGGGAGCACTTAGGGATTTTGCGGGGACTTGGGTTCCGTGGACTGTAAAACTGAAACCATAAAAGTACACGTAGAAAACTTGTATGAATGATTTTTATTATGTGGGATAAAAAATGGAGTCCTTGTAAAGAATCTCTTTTTTAAAGTCCAGAAACCATCAAAGAAATGAAAGATAAACTTAACCACAAATTCATCTTTATATATTCATTTTTACCTATTCCAGAAGCAAAGTCCAATGATAAGAAACCAGTGTGTGAGGAACATTTGTGAAAATACATGTGTAATAAGATTACTGATTTCAGAATTACTTAATATAAAAACAGAACATTCAGAAAACTTAGCCATTAAGGGGGAAAATTAAAAAATTTTTCTACTAACTTACAAAGAAAATTTGGCACTTTATAAAATAATGTTGAAATTTAAAACATTGTCAATTCTGGATCCTTGATTAGGCTGTGTGTTTTAAGAAAGGCTGGATTGGGCTTCCCTGGTGGCGCAGTGGTTGAGAGTCCACCTGCCGATGCAGGGGACACGGGTTCGTTCCACGATCCCGGAAGATCCCACATGCTGCGGAGCGGCTGGGCCCGTGAGCCATGGCCGCTGAGCCTGTGCGTCCGGAGCCTGTGCTCCGCAACGGGAGAGGCCACAACAGTGAGAGGCCCGCGGAACGCAAAAAAAAAAAAAAAAAAAAAAAAAGGAGAAAGACTGGATTATTAAACATACTGTCTAAAATTCTGAACTTTTGTAAAATTGTTCGGCAAGATTTAGGAAGAGTAAAGCAAGATTTATTTTCCTAAGAGCCAGGTTTCCTGTTTACTGTATCATGAAATAAGTATATTTAAAATTAATTGTTTGGATTCAAAAGTAAACTTTTGAAAATCAATAATGGTTTTTATTAGAATAGAAAATCTGCTGCACATGTGCCTTAACATTCCATTTATCTGCCATTTTATTTGAACATCCATGGGGTATGATTTTCAAGAACACTGTACAAGAGGATCTCTATTTTAATCATTATTTTGGGCTCCTAATTTTCTCTTAACTTAATTTTAGATAAGCCAAAACACCCCAAATAACACACTCTTGCCATATAGACATTTCCTGAAATGTGCTATAAGCTATATACATTATTGATAAATTTGAAATGAAATGTATTGATAAATACATAAGAAAAAAACAAAATGTATTTTGTTTGTTTTATTATTATGCAAGAATGCACTTTTAAGAAAGAAATGTTCTACCAGATGCAAGAATCTCTGGAAGTTGCATGAAAATATTTTGTATTTAATAACCGAAAATTGTGTACTTCTAGACGTTGGTTATTTTTGTTAAGTTTTCAGAAGCATATTAAATTATGTATTCATTATTTCATCATTGTGACCATTTTTAGAGTTTGCTTCACTCCCAAGTGTAAATTAGAACTCATTAACTCCTGATAGTTTTCTATCAATAAATTATTCTTTTTCTAAAAATAAATAAATTTATTTATTTGTTTAAAAAGAATCCTATAATGGAAGAAGCTTCTCTTTTAAAAGGCAGTGATGGACAGGGGTAAGAGTTCTTGTGCAATGTGCAGATAAAATAAAAATGAAGTTGGTTGCTATCGTCATCCTTAGTGCAATTTCACTACTCTGTTTTTTTCAGTATACCTGGAAAATTAAATCTGTGATCACTCTTAAAGTCATATCGTTTTTAAAAATACATCTTTATTAGAGTATACTTACTTCACATTACTGTGTTAGTTTCTGTTGCACAAAAAAGCGAATCAGCCATATGCATACACATATCCCCATAACCCCTCCATCTTAAGCCTTCCTCCCACCCTCCCTATCCCACCCCTCTAGGTCAGCACAAAGCATCGAGCTTTACATTCGGTAGTGTAAATACATCAATGCTACATTCTCTTCGCCCCCCACCCCGTGTCATCAAGTCCATTCTCTATGTCTACTTATTTATTTCTGCCCTGCAACTATGTTCATCAGTACCTTTTTTGTTTTTTCAGATTCCATATATATGCGTAAGCATATGGTATTTTTTTCCCTCTTTCTGACTTACTTTGGTCTGTATGACAAACTCTATATCCATCCACCTCATTACAAATAACTCAATTTCGTTTCTTTTTATGGCTGAGTAATATTCCATTGTATATATGTGCCACATCTGCCATATCCACTCATCTGTCGATGGACATTTAGGTTGCTTCCATGTCCTGGCTATTGTAAATAATGCTGCAATGAACATTGTGGTGCATGTCTCTTTTTGAATTATGGTTTTCTCAGGGTATATGTCCAGTAGTGGGATTGCTGGGTCATATGGTAGTTCTATTTTTATTTTTTTAAGGAACCTCTATACTGTTTTCCATAGTGGTTGTATCAATTTACATTCCCACCAACAGTGTGGGAGGGTTCCCTTTTCACCACACCCTTTCCAGAATTTATTGATTCTAGAGTTTTTGATAATGGCCATTCTGATTGGCGTGAGGTGATACCTCATTGTAGTTTTGATTTGCATTTCTCGAATACTTAATGATGTTGAACATCTTTTCACGTGCCTCTTGGCCATCTGTATGTCTTCCTTGGTGAAATGTCTGTTTAGGAGTTCCACCCATTTTTTAATTGCATTGTTTCTTTTTTTGATATTGAGCTCCATGAGCTCTTTGTATATTTTGGAGATTAATCCTTTGCCTGTTGCTTCATTTGCAAATATTTTCTCCCATTCTAAGGACTGTCTTTTTGTCTTGTTTATGGTTTCGTTTGCTGTGCAAAAGTTTTAAGTTTAATTAAGTCGTATTTGTTTATTTTTCCTTTCATTTCTGTTACTCTAGGAGGTGGGTCAAAAAAGATGTTGCTGTGGTTTATGTCAAAGAGTGTTTTCCTCTAAAAGTTTTGTACTGTGTGGTCTTACATTTAAGTCTTTAAACCATTTGGAGTTTATTTTTGTGTATGTTGTTAGGGATTGTTCTAATTTCATTCCTTTACATGTCGCTGTCCAGTTTCCCCAGCATCAATTATTGAAGAGGCTGTCTTTTCCCCATTGTATGTTCTTGCCTCCTTTGTCATAAATTAGGTGCCCATATGTGTGTGGATACCTGTACCGTCCTGTACCATTGATCTATATTTCTGTTTTTGTGCAAGTACCATACTGTCTTGATTATTGTAGCTTGTGGTATAGTTTGAGGTTAGGGAGCATGATTCCTCCAGTTCCGTTTTTCTTTCTCAAGATTGCTTTGGATATTCGGGGTCTTTTGTGTTTCCATAAGAATTGCAAGATTTTTTGTCCTAATTCTGTGAAGGACGCCATGGTAGTTTGACAGGGATTGCATTGTATCTGTACATTGCTTTGGGTAGTATAGTCATTTTCACAATATTGATTCTTCCAATCCAAGAATATGGTATATATCTCCATCTGCTTATGTCATTTTGATATATTTCATCAGTGTATTATAGTTTTCTGAGTACAAGTCTTTCACCTTCTTAGGCAGGTTCATTCCTAGGTAATTTATTCTTTTTGTTGCAATGGTAAATGGGAGTGTTTCCTTAATTTCTTTTTCTGATTTTTCATTTTTGGTGTATAGAAATGCCAGTGATTTCTGTGCATTACTTTTGTATCCTGCAACCTTACCAAATACAATGATTAGTTCTAAAAGTTTTCTGGTGACATCTTTAGGATTTTCTATGTATAGTATCATGTCATATGCAAATAGTGACAATTTTACTTCTTATTTTCCTATTTGGATTCATTTTATTTCTTTTTCTTCTCTGATTGCCATGGCTAGGACTTCCAAAACTATGTTGAATGAGAGTGGCGGGAGTGGACATCCTTGTCTTGTTCCTAATCCTAGTGGAAATGCTTTCAGTTTTTCACCACTGAGTATGAGACATGTGGTGGGTTTGTCATATATTGCCTTTATTATGTTGAGGTAGGTGCCCTCTATACTCATTTTCTGGAGAGGTTTTATCATAAATCAGTGTTGAATTTTGTGAAAACCTTTTTCTGCATCGATTGAGAAGATCATATAGTTTTTATTCCTGAATTTTTTAATGTGGTGTATCACATTGATCGATTTGCATATATTGAAGAATCCTTGCATCCCTGGGACAAATCCCACTTGATCATCGTGTATGATCCTTTTAATGTGCTGTTGGATTCTGTTTGCTAGTAGTTTGTTGAGGATTTTTGCATCTATGTTCATCAGTGATATTGCCCTGTAGTTTTCTTTCTTTTTGATATCTTTTTCTGGTTTTGTTTGGTATCAGGGTGATTGTGGCTTCATAGAATGAATTTGGGAGTGTTTCTCCCTCTGAAGTTTTTTGGAAGCGCTTGAGAATTATCGGTGTTAGCTCTTCCCTAATGTTTGATAGAATTCGCCTGTGAAGCTAGCTGGTCCTGGGCTTTTGTTTGTTGGAAGATTTTATATTACGGTGTCAATTTCATTACTTGTGATACATCTGTTTATATTTTCTAATTCTTCCTGGTTCAGTCTTCAAAAATTGTACCTTTACAAGAATTTGTCCATTTCTTCATGGTTTTCCATGTTATTGGCATATACTTGTTTGTAGTAGTCTGTTATAATCCTTTATATTTCTTTTTTTAATTAATTAATTAATTAATTAATTAATTTTGACTGTGTTGGGTCCTCATTACTGTGAGAGGTCTTTCTCTAGTTGCGGGGAGCGGGGGCCATTCTTCATCGCGGTGCGTGGGCCACTCACTGTCGTGGCCTCTCTTGTTGCAGAGCACAGGCTCCAGACGTGCAGGCTCAGTAGCTGTGGCTCTCATGCCCAGTTGCTCTGGGGCATGTGGGATCTTCCCAGACCAACGCTAGAACTCGTGTCCCCTGCATTGGCAGCCAGATTATCAACCACTGCGCCACCAGGGAAGCCCAATCCTTTGTATTTCTGCAGTGTCAGTTGTGATTTCTCCTTTTTCATTTCAAATTTTATGATTTGCATCCTCTCCCTTTTTTCTTGATGAGTCTGTCTAAGGGTTTATGAATTTTGTTTATCTTCTTAAAGAAGCAGCTATTAGTTTTATTGATCTTTGCTATTGTTTTCTTCATTTCTATTTCATTTATTTCTGCTCTGATATTTATGATTTCTTTCCTTCCACTGATTTTAGGTTTTCTTTGTTCTTTTTTCTCTAGCTGTTTTAAGTGTACAGTTAGCTTGTTTATTTGAGACTTTTCTTGTTTCTTGTGGTGAGATTCAATGGCTATAAATTTCCCTCAAAGAACAGATTTTGCTGTGTCCCATAGGTTTTGGGTCAGTGTGTTTTCACTGTCATGTTTTTCTTTGTATTTTATAATTTCTTGTTTGATTTCTTCAGTGATCTCTTGGTTATTTAGTAGAGCACTCTTTAGCCTCCATGTACGTGTGTTTCTTACAGTATTTTTCTTGTAGTTGAATTCCAATCTCGTAGCAGAGTGGCCAGAAAAGATGCTTGATATGATTTCAATTTTTGTAAATTTTCCGAGGCTTGATTTGTGACCCAAGATGTGATGTATCCTGGAGAATGTTCTGTGTGCACTTGAGAAGAAAGTGTATTCTGCCACTTTTGGGTGGCATGTGCTATCAATATCAATTAGGTCTATCTTGTCTATTGTGTCATTTAAAGCTTGTATTTCATTATTTATCTTCTGTTTGGATGATCTGTCCATTGGTGTAAGTGTGGTATTACAGTCCCCTGCTATTATTGTGTTACTGTCGATTTCTCCTTTCATGGTTGTTAGGATTTGCTTTATGTATGGAGGTGCTCCTATGTTGGGTGCATAAACATTTATAATTGTTATATCTTCTTCTTGGATTGATATTTTGGTCATTGTATGGTGTCCCTCCTTATCTCTTGTAATACTCTTTATTTAAAAGTGTATTTTATCTGATACAGGTATTGCTACTCGAGGTTTTTTTTTTTTAAATTTCGATTTGCATAAAATATCTTTTTCCATCCCTTCACTTTCAGTCTGTATGTGTCCCTAGGTCTGAAGTGGATTTCTTGTAGACAGCATATATATGGGTCTTGTTTGTGTATCCATTCATCCAGACTGTGTCTTTTGGTTGGGGCATTTAATCCATTTACATTCAAGGTTATTATTGATATGTATGTTCCTATTACAATTTTCTTAATTGCTTTGAGTTTGTTTTTGTAGGTCTTTTTCTTCTCTTGTGTTTCCAGCTTAGAGAAGTTTCTTTAGCATTTGTTGTAATGCTGGTTTGGTGGTGCTGAATTCCGTTAGCTTTTATTTGTCTGAAAAGTTTTTGACTTCTCCATCAAATCTGAATGAGATCCTTGCTGGGTAGAGTAATTTTGGTTGTAGGTTTTTCTCTTTCCTCACTTTAACTATAACCTGCCACTGCCTTCTGGCCTGCTGAGTTTCCACTGAAAAATCAGCTGATAACCTTATGGGGATTCCTTTGTATGTTACTTTTGTTTTTCCCTTGCTGCTTTTAATATTTTTTCTTTGAATTTAATTTTTGTTAGTTTGATTAATATGTGTCTTTGTTTGTTTTTCCTTGGGTTTATCCTATATGGAACTGTCTGCGCTTCCTGCACTTGGGTGACTATTTCCCTTGCCATATGAGGAAGTTTTCCACTATAATCTCTTCAAATATTTCCTCAGACACTGTCTTTTTCTCTTCTTCTTCAGAGACGCCTATTATATGAATGTTGGTGAATTAGTGATGTCCCAGAAGTCTCTGAGATTGTCTTCAATTTTTTTGACTTTTTTTTCTTTATTCTGTTCTTCAGCAATTATTTCCAACATTTTGTCTTCCACCTCACTTATTCTTTCTTCTGATTCTGTTATACTGTTATTGATTCTTTCTAGTGTATTTTTTATTTCAGTTATTGTGTTGCTCATCTCTGTTTGTTTGTTGTTTAGTTCTTCTAGATCTTTGTAAAACATTTTTTGTATTTTCACAATCCGTGTCTCCATTTTATTTCCAATATTCTGGAAATATTACTATCATTATCTTTACTATCTTAATTAGTAGAAACCTTACTATCATTACTCCGAATTATTTTTCAGGTAGGTTGCCTATTTCCTCTTCATTTATTTGGCCCCGTAGGTCTTTATCTTCCTCCTTCAACTATGACATAGCTTTTTGCTGTGTCATTTTTTTTTCTATGATTCGGATTGTGTTCCTGTTATACTGGTTGTTTGGCCTGAGGCTTCCAACCCTGGGGTCTGTAGGCTCTTGGCTAGAACTTTGTCTTGCTGCTGAGATGAGGAGCTCTATGAGACCTCACTCTGATGAATATTCTCTGGGGTCTGATGTTCTCTGTTAGTCCAGTGCTTTGGACTTGGATCTCCCAGTGCAGGATTTTCCACCCAAACCCAGGGTCGAGAATCAAGATCCTGCAAGCCACGTGGGGCAGAAAAAAAAAAAGAGAGATAGAGAAAACAACTGTAACAAAGTAAAATTAAAATTAGCCTAGTAAATTAACAGATATGTTAGAAAGAATATAAAATTAAACATATAGATGAATCAACAACTGGAAGGTACAACAGTACCGCAATAGTAAAAAAGAGGAAGGAGGAAAAGCAAAAAAAAAAGGGCGGGGTGGAGGGGGAGGACTTTGCTGTGGAGAGCAGAGCGGGAGCTAAGCAATGGTGAGGTTTGGGCAGTGGGTGGCGCCAATGCTCAGGACCCACAGGCTGGAAAGGGCCCTGGGTGTTGTGGGGGTGGGGCTAAGGATCAAGAAACAGAAAGGGCCCACGTGTGCCCCCATCCCTGGTCTCAGAGGGCAGGGGACCTCATCTGGGAGCCCTTCAGGCTTCCAGGGCTCGAGTGGGTAGAGCAAACGCCCTCCTCTCCTCGCCTCTCCTCGTCCCGTAGGACCCTTTCCACCTATCTCTCCTAATCACCCTAGCCTCCTTCCTATGCCCCCAGGACCCGTCTGGCCTGCATGGGGCTTTGGAAGGGGGGAAGAGACTTAGGAGCTCAGCAAGCTCTCCGGCCTAAGTGGGTCAGGCGATCGCCCTCCCCTCCTCTCCTACTCTTCCCGGAGAGTCCTTCCCACCTGCCTCTCCTGGCCTCCCTCGCCTGAGGGACGCCGATCTTGTCTGGTTTACACTTCTCCTCCCCCTTCAGTCCCCGTATGTCCTACCAGTTCACTCTGGGGTTCCTCCCATCTCCTTGGGGTTCAGAATTCCCCACCAGCGGCCGGCATGTGCCCTAGTTGTGGGGAGACACTAACTCCGCATCTTCCCACACTGTCGTCTTGAATCCTCCCCCATTCTTTAAGAAACTTTACATATTCAATGAACTCTAGCAAACACTTTCACAGTCAAAAGAGTTGTCTCCAAACCAAAGTTCAAACTAAATAATTTTATTGTTTATGATGCCCCGTTTTGATACTCAGAAAATACCTGGTAGTTTTTATAGTTGAAACTCATGCAGATGGGAGATGTATTTCAGTAACAGGAAATTGTGAATTTTTTCTTAGATGAGAGAAGGCAGCAGGTGGATTCCCTCCCCAGAGCAGTAACAATTGTACATTTTGTGTCTTAGTGTTTATTCTAACCAAGATTACTGAGAGTAATGTAACCAGTTTTATATTTACCAAAGAAAGCATTATTTCACATGGCAAAATTTCCTAAGTTTACGTGTTCTTTAGGTAAAACTCCAACATGTAGTGTTAAAAAATAATACTTTCCTAACCCATGTCTGGCATAATGTTCTAAAGGGCAGATAGTAAATCTTTTAGGCTTTGTCACATGACCTGTGTTGCATCTACTCAGCACTGTTATTGTATCAGGAAAGCAGCTGCAGATAAAAGGTAAATGAATGAGCATGGCTGTGCTCCAATAAAAGTTTATTTATTTATAGAAACTGAAATTTGACAGTCATAGAATTCTCACGTCTCACAAATTTTTTTTTAATATCTTAACAATTAAATTTATAAAAACCATTTTTAACTTACAGGTCCTACCAGCAAAGGTTTGGGCAGAATTTGGCCCACGGGATGCCGGATGCCATGGCCTAATCTATACAGCCACAGTGGAGCCGACACTTTTTAGAGATCAACATTCCAATATAAACTGATTGCATTACACACATGCCAGAAAATATTAAAACCAAACAAATACCAAATTACCAAAGGCTCCCCATCAAGTCCTCCACCAACATGCCTCAGCCCCCCATGCACGGCCTCATCTTGGCATCCCTAGCCACCAGCAGTGAGTGAAACCTGTCCTTTCCCTGTGCCCCATGTCCTGCCGCGTGCAGGGCCCCCATTATTTCTGAGTAGCAGCTACTTGCTGGGTACATATCCACATCCGTCAAGTCACCAGTACCTACAGTGTCTCCCAGAGGGTCATAAAGCTGCCTTTCCAGCCCCATCGCTGGACGTGGAGTCCGGCCACTGAGTCCTGCTTCTCTGACGGCTAATGGCCAGCGGAGCGTGGAAGCTGTTTTGCGCTCTGCGCACCCAAAGGTGGTTGAGGCTGTGACCAGATCTTGAGACTCACAGCCAAAGCTTAAGGATGACTGGCATTTCGATTCATGAACCGTCTTGTTTTGGCAGGGGACCGAATGCCTTCTACAAAATACTTTTATAGAACCGTTATTACCAGGATGGAAACCTGGGCCCGTTCACACCAGAGACAAGGATCAAGGAAGGGACGCGCGGGGTGCGGCGTGGACTTGGTGCCTCAGCAGCGGCCCTGCGCACAGCACGCAGACAGCGGAGGGGCCGGAGCGTCCCGTCCGCCTGCTCCCTGGGCGCCAGTTCCGCAGGCAGGCGGAGCAGGAAGTGGCATCGTTCCTGCGCCCCCAGACTTACACGGGAGACCGGGCTCAAATGTTCAGGCTCTCGCTGGGCCGGCATGTCCTGGGAAGGAGCGCGGGAGGAGCAGGGGAAGCAGGGGACCTACCGCGGGTTCGGGACCTCGCACGTGCTTCGCCGGCCTCGCCGCCCTCCGCGAGGGGACACGGGGAGGCAGCTCCAGGACGCGCGGTGTCAGGTGTCTGCGGAGTTTCCGAAGGGCAGACCCCTGCGCTTCCAGACTCGCGGCTGTGCCCCCAGGGTCCCCTGATGCCCCCGACCCTGGACATGCGTGTACAGCACAGGCAGGCTCCGACTCCTCTGTGTCTGAGCTGCTTGGTCGTTGAAGGTACCCCGCGCGACGCCGGCTGTTTCTCCGCCCGAAGAAGCAGTCAAGCTGCCCGCCCCGTGGCCCTGGAGCGTGGAGTCCTTCCTCTCGTCCTTCTTTCCTTCCCCAACCTCGGGGCACCTGGACTCCCGTCCTAGGAACCCGACTGACCCTGTGCACGGGCCCTGAAACACTTCTGAAAGGAGGCAGCCCGCACTGTCTGCCACCCGCAGGGGCGGCGATGTTTCTACCGGAGGGTCTGGGCAAGTTCTGGTCTGAGAAATGGAGGCCACCTGGGGACAGCTGCTCCAGGCCATGGGCACCTGCCAGGAGCGCGTCCTTGCTCTCTGCCCTTGTTCCACCCTGTGTGCCCTCAAATCAAAGTGGGGTTCACCTTTCTTCACTCAAGGCCTTTGCTTTTCCCTTGACCTCAATGGTCGGGAAGTCACTCTGTTGTCCGAACACTGTGCTGCGTTGTGTTTTGTGTTGAATGGACTCTACATCGGGACACCAGGGTGAGACTAGGTGTTAAGGTGGGCGGGGTACTTGCGCAAATAACTGAAGTGAGCAGTGTTAGCATCTCAGGGGCACCCACACCTACAGCTGCACCTTGCCCACCCAACCGCCACCCTAATGTCTTGGGCTCCTCCTGCCTAAACCCCGCAGCAGGCCTAGCTGTGCATTGCATTCTGTGCCTGTGTTTCCCGGGGACCCTCCTGGCTCATACCTGGTTGTGCACACCCCACCTGGCCTCCCCACATCGTCCTCCACGAAGCTGCCCTGACAGGCTGTCACCACATAGTGTGCACGCCTTGCTTCTTGCTGGTGATAAATTAACAAAGCATTATTCTGTATCCATCTATTATGACCCAGTCTGATTACCCCCATTGTTTGATTATCTGTAACTCATATTTTAATACTTAGTTGTATTGTAAAGTGTTGTGAAGAAAATTTTCAATTATGTAAAATAATGTCCTTTCAAATGACAAAGAAGGGAGTGTGACCAGCAGAAACATGGATCCTCAAGTTGTCCAGACCCCAATCCCCAGTATGAAGATGTAAAGTCATCTGGCAAAAGGGACATATGTAGGGTGATTAAGTTAAGCATCTTGAGTTGGGGAGAGCATTCTGGGTTACTTGCGGTGGTGCACTGTGATCACATAGATCCTTGGAAGTGAAAGAGAGAGTTAAGAGGGTCACAGGTGCAGGAGATGGGAGGACGTGACCGAGGCGGGGGTGCAATGCATCCTGGGGCCACAAGCAAGGAGTGTGGCAGCTTCTAGAAGCTGGTGAAGGAACAGACCTTCCCCCAGAGCCTCCAGAAGGAACACAGCGTCGTTCACACCTGATGTCCGCACAGTGAGACCCATTTTGGACTTCTGACTCCAGGACTGTAAGAGAAGGAACCTGTGTTATTTGTTATATCAGCAATAGGAAAAAAATACAGGTAGGGAAATGTATCTTTTTGGTTTTTTAAAGTAGGTTTATTATAACACTGGTAAGTGAAATTACCTTGTATTGCGAGTTAGAATGAAGAGGGGTGACACATAATGTTTCCTCAAAACAATCATTTCAGAGCCCCTCTCCTGTGAAGAAAGAGCGGATCAGGAGCAGGGGAGACTCAGGGCACCAGGGGGAGCAACTGTGTGCCCAGCACGTGACTGAGGAGGTCTGTTGGCCTCTGAGTGGGACAGAAAGATGCTGAGAGACTTTCCTGAGGTCTCTGTATCTGCACCTAACCAGGAGCTGAGCACTGGACGTTCATGTGGAAGCAGGGACGATGCCTCACTGTCCTTACTTCTAAAGCAGAGATGACAATACTATCACGTCATAGAGTTGTGTGGAGAATTACATGAAGTAATGTGTGTATTAGCACATATCTCAGGGCACGGAGCAATCCCCGATAAACCGCATGAATGACTTCAGATAATTATGTGCTACTTGTCTAAATGGGCCACAGGGTGGTCAGTCTTTGCGTTGGATTCTGGCACTGCTTTGCACCCTTCTCCTCGCTCCTGACTTGTTTCTACTTCTCCATCCCCCTTGATCCACACGTACATAATGACTTCCAGCTGAAACTCCACTTTCCCTTGTATGTGGTTGGAGGGTGGGCAGGAAGCAGCCTTCTTCTGTGCCCACCTGAACTCTTAATTTCAGGATCTTATTTAATCCTCGTAACAAATCATTGAGGCAACACAAATATTCTCCTGATTTTCGAGAACACGGAACTGAAATTTGGTGCTTTAGTAACTTGGCCAAGATCTCAGAGTGAATGAGTGAGTGACCAAGATTTAAATCCATGTGAGTCTGATTCCTGGGCCCTCACAACCACAGGAAGTTCACCTCCTGTGCTACTCAGAGCTCAGTGATTGTACTGGTGTTTCTTTTGAAGTAGTCTTCAAATTCTGGTCATGGATTTCTCTTATTACCAAAACCCTTTATATTTATTGTAGCAAGCTTTAAAAATATTGAGAATCACGAAACGAGATATTTAAATTCACCTGTAACTCACAACCCAAAAAATCTACCTGTAAGAGAGGATCTCTCTTTTTCCATTTCCTTTCCATTTAAATATTTTCCTGATATAGAAGTTACTAGATTTGTTTCACCAAAATTCTTATTGTTGAACATTTAAGATTATTTCTCATTTTAGAGTAAGTGTTCTGATAGTTAAAATATTATACCTAATTATGTATCTGATATAATTTCCCACAAATGACAACAGAAATTTCTACGTCAGACAGAATCCATTTTAAAGGCTTTTGATTTGCATATACTGCAAAAGGGTCAAGCAGAAAATAATTGAATAGATGCAGATCTTAATGGATGAAAGCTAGAGTCTTTGTTAGTGGGTAAGATATTATATAAACAGATTTTTCTCTTCAGAGAAAGGAAAATATTTCAGTGTAAATTTATACAGATAGGTTGTATTCCTTTCCTGTTTTCTAGTAACATTTTGTGTTTCTTCATTTGAATTTTCCCACTTATATATCCTGCCAATTTTTCTGCTACAATGTTTATACTATTATATATTTGTAGGAATTATTTATCAGGAATATCAGACTTCCGTGAAACATGTTATAAATAACATTTTGACTTTGTAGTTCAAAGTCAAACTTTGTAGTTCAAACAAACTTTGTTAGTTTGGTTTGGTTTGGTATTCTTAGTGATAAGAACGGTCAGTCCTCAGTAAATATTGAGTAATGAACAAATGAGTGCAAAGGGGTGATGGCCACAATTTCTTCTGACCTCACCTTGGCCCGGGAGGAAGCCAGTGTAGTACGTTTAGAGCTGCTGCTAAACAGCCTCTAGAAATGGCTACTTCTGCTTTTTGCCATGACGAAGGTTTTGGGGAATGAATCTCAGGCCACAACCTCCTGCCATGTTCCCTTAGTGAGGATTGGTGACTTGCAGCCCTCTGTCTCTGCTTCCCCAGCAGGTGCTGATGACTACAGGCTACGTGGGCTGTGACCTCCTGCCAGTTTCGGCTCTCCTGTGTCCCTGGTTGTCCGTACCGGATTCACAGGAGCCCACCTGCTGGAGGGGACAAAGATCTGAAACCATTACCTGCTGGGGGTTCAAATTCGGGACACTGGTTGATTTGCATTTGCTTCAGTCAAAAAGGGTGTCAGCCTGTCCCTGAACAGAGGGCTGGCCAGGCTACGCTGTCACCTTTCTCTCACAGTCAGCCTCCTGTCATTCCACCTTGACTCTGCCTGTTCCCTTGCCTCATGGGGACGTCCTACATGTCACAGCCACTGCTGTTCCTCGGCCGATATCAGGAAGTAGATAAGTTCTTCCTGCACTGAACATCCCTGAGGACGTGAGTTATGTGTCCAGCCCTGACCTCAAGGCCACAGTGATGAACAGTGACCTGGTCAACATGGCCATATTGTCAGGGTGGGCACAAGGGGCAAAAGTCCTTGTGACCAGGGAAGTCACACAGAACACGATCTGAGGATGAGGATGGAGTGAGGTTCCCTAGAGGCCAAGGATGCAGAGAGTAGACCAGACCCCAGGAGAAGGAGAGCCTTCAAAGCAGATGGAGAGGAAATGTGAAAACTGGGTCATGAATGGGAACCAAAAGCAGCGACGGCACCGCAAGAGGAAAGCGAGTTGAGAAAGAGAAGAGACATGCAGAAAGGGCGGAGTACAGAGCACCTGGGGGGGGGAAGGTGGAAGGAGTCACATCAGAAGAGGAGAGAAGTGGAGGGGACGGGAGAGGGACCCCCGGACGGCAGAGGTCAGGCCGGGGTCCCGCAGAGGACTCCGCAGCCGCAGCCCTCCTGCCGCCCTCCAGTCACGGAGGGGAAAACACCTGTGCAGCAGGACATCGTATAACTTAGTACTACTATAGCCCTGGTTAATGAAATCCTCAACTAATGCCATTGCTTCAAAAATCTCACATAAATACTTACTTTTACTTTTGTTTTGGATTTTTTTTTTTTTTTTGTATAAAGACCTGAGCTTTGACTGAACTCCTGCTCCACATGGTAACTCAGTTTATAATTACAGAAAGACCTGAGGTGCCTCTCAGCTCTGCCTCGTGGGAGCTGTGACTCAGGGCATGTCCCTCACACCCCACCCCCTCTCAAGCCTCAGTGCCCTTATGTGTAAAATGGACATGATAAGATTGTGTTGATGATTAAATAAAAAATTTCCTGTAAAATTCCACAGTGTCTTGGCCATGATAGGCATACTGTGTCATCTTATTATGAATTTTATATTTCCAGTGTGGAAATTAGAGACACTTTACAAAGGGCATCCTGATGACTGGATTGGGTAGAGAGATGGATATTCTTTACCTCAAGGGATGAAGCCCTACAACAGTTAGCTTCACTGGGTCTTCATTCTTCTCCATCTTGGTCTGCACTCTTGGTCCTGCCTATATCCTCTCTCCTTCCCTCTTTCAGATGTTGTCTATGTTGGTCTCTCTCCAGTGTTGAGTTTTGTCTCCAGTTGTGGCCAGAGTGAAATGGCAGTCATCCACCAGGGGAACAGCTGACGAAGATGAACACAGATGGGTGCTAGCTGTCTTGCAAACAGGGAGGTTTCAGAGCTCATTTGTGGTTGATGACATGTCTAAGACCATTTAAAAATCGAAATGGAGTAACTATGCTTCAGGCATCCATATAGAGTCGAGTGGCCATTGTCGATGTGGCTTTACATACATCCCTGCGTCACCGAGAACTTGAATTTTGGGGGCTGTATAAAACTCAAGGACACCACTAGCCATTTTCCAAACAATTTCTGCCAGCAGCTGCCAGTTGCAACCATGGAATTTCAACATCACCCTCCTTCAAAACTATACATTTATTTTGAACCCAAACCAATCCTTGCTTAACAAGCCTCTTACTTCCTACCAACTTCAATCCTACTTCTTGTCAAACAATTTATGTAACATCACAATTTTGTGGCTTTATACACTTTCCCCATTTTGCAGTCTGTGAGAACACAGTTCAAGTGCTTCTTGGGTGTGTGTCTTCTGGGCTGCAGTCCTAACAAGCCCCAAATAAAAGCCTTTGTTTCAAACATGGCACTGTTCTGGGAATTTGTTGTCAATACAGGGTTGCTTTTCTCTCTGCTTCCTGTGTCTTTGTCATCATTCTACACGAGACCAAAGTTCACACTCCGTTTCTTCCCAGGACCTGTGCTGACCCTTCATTCATGAAAAAGTGTCTCAGCTGATCAATTTACCCTTAACATGTAGCTATTTTACAGATCTTTTCTTACACATATTGATACTTATGTAACTTGACACTCTTTATCTTGGCAAATCAGTAGACAATTTTTCAAAGTGTGTAAACAAAATTCAACTGAGCAAATGTTAAACATCCTATTGGCTTTATTCAGTGATTCTTGAATCTGGCACCATCCGGTCTAACAGACAGAAATGAGCTCCAAGAGCTAAAGAAGTTAAGAGGTTTTACAGGTGGAAGGGAGCAGAGGCAAGAGAGTTATGATAGGCAGCACGCTCCTTGCTAATTGCAAGGTTCCTTTCCTTTAGGGGATGGGAGGGGCCTTGCGGGCAGATAACCTAAGTAGTCCTGATCAGGAGATTCCTAATTGGATGGTTCAAGATTCCATTTCTGGGAGATAAAAAACCTCTTCCTGGTTGACCTATAAGTCACGTAATTGATACACATACTCTCTCTCTGTCTTCTCATTGTAGTGCAGTGCCCCTGCTTCCATCCATAAGCTGTCTGAAATTGCTGATCTCTACCCATTCAGTAGCGTGAGTGACATGCCTAGGTTGAGCCCACCTCTTGCACAACAGCCAGATATTTGGAGGAGGAATCATATTCTCACCAGAGAGATCAGAATAAAAACCTCATGCACTTACTGATGGTGAATGCTTCATCTCAAACAAAGCCATCCTCGGCTACAGCTGCTTACTATTGTTGATCTTGCACATTTGTGCTTCCTGGTTTCAAGTGTTTTCTTCTGTGATGAATTGATTATTAAGTGTTCCATATACTTCACGGTGTGCAGGAATTTCACTTTGGTCTTGTCCTAATGACCAACAGATGAGAAAATTAAACAAGCCTGCCTGATTTATTAAAGATTGATTCTATACAAGATTTCCCATTAAATCTCAGCCATATAACTAAAAGTAAACACGGTGAAATAAAACCGCAGCTCTGGCATCACTGTTCTGTGTAGTTCTATACTTTAAAACTATGGCTTCCCTGGTGGCGCAGTGGTTGAGAGTCCGCCTGCTGATGCAAGGGATACGGGTTCATGTCCCAGTCCTCTGGGAAGATCCCACATGCCTCAGAGCGGCTGGGCCCATGAGCCATGGCCGCTGAGCCTGCGCGTCCGGAGCCTGTTCTCCGCAACGGGAGAGGCCACAACAGTGAGAGGCCGGCGTACATCAAAGAATAAATAAATAAATAAATAAATAAATAAATCTTGTCAGCAGAGCTTCCTTTCATCCATAGTTGCCGTATTTGGAATGTTTATTACCATGGTGATGGGCTGCTTTGGCTGTTTATACCAGAAGGGTCATGGCCGGAGGCTAATCTTTTTCGGCACAGGCTCGAAAGAAGCCCATGTTATCCTCCAAAAGTATATCCCATCTATCCCTAGAAATATCTAATTTCCATTGGTGACTAGTTTTACATACACCAGTTGTATGGCTTTGATTTAACATCAACCTTCTAACAATAAATAAATCCATTTTTGTGTGATGTCAAATTAGGTTGCTCTAAGTTGTGAAACTGATTAATCCCATGATGAATTCCCAAAGCAATGCTTTCCACACTGTAAGTCCTCTCGGGACATGACCTGATCCATTTTTGGTTGAGCGTGGTTTTACATAACATGGAAGATAACACACAATTGGAGGGATGACCTTGAGAAAGCAACTTTATATTTGCTTACATCCCTCAGATATTACAGCCATGAGAAACTAAACTCATAGAAATAGAGAAAAGAATGGTGGTTTCCAGGTTGGGGTAAAGAGGGAGGGGTTGGGAAAAGGGAACAGGCATACAACTATAAGATGGATAAGGTCTGAGGATCTAATGTAAACGATGGTGACTATGGTTGATAACGCTGTTTTTGTAACTGAAATTTGCTAAGAGGGTGAAACCTAAATGTTCTCTGACACACACACAATGATAAATATGTGAGGAGACGGATGTTTTTAATTCACTAGGCGGTGGGCATCTTTTCACATTTATACATATTCTAGATCAACATGATGTACACTTTGAATATCTTACAATTTTATGTCAATTCTACCTAAATTTAATCTGAAATTTTAAAACAGATATTGTTGCCGAACCAGGTTCACTTACCTGATGCACAGCAAGCCAAACACAGAGACGCCAAGTTTGCAGCAGGGAAGGGTTTATTCATGAAGCAGCCAAGTGAGGATGTAGGAGAAGAAATCTCAGATCCACCTCCCCGAAGGTGAGGGCTCAGGATATTTACAGGATAAAGTAGCAGGGTGGCCTCAGGCATGAGGAAAGGTGATTGGCGGTGGGGGAAAGCTGAGGTCATCAGTGTTGTTCCCAGGTGTATCTGGATCACAGGCTTCTATGAGATGCATGTTCATAAATGGAGGCACTCAACATGTTCTGAGATTGGAGATTTAGACCCTCTGACATCAAATGGTCATTCATCAGACCCATGGGCAGACCCAGTTGTAGGGGTGGTGGGTCCGAGCCAGTCTTAGTTAGAGGGAACTGGTCAGGAACCAACTCGAAGTTCCTTTAAAACTACTTAAACCTCCCTCTTACTATAGTGACCTATAGTCGGAGGTGTTATCTACAGGGATGGTTAAAGTGGTTTGTTATATATTACCTAGGTTACCTAAAGATTGGAGTGTATGGAATTAAAGAGAGACAGGGAAAATATAACTAAAGTGAGTTCAATCAGCAGAGGCAGGTTTTCAACACGCTATTCCCTTATCTGTTTCTCTGTAATGCAAGCTCAAAGATTTCTCTTAGTCACTACTTTCTGTTAACCCAGGAAGGGACATGGTTTCAGTATTGCATCCATGAAAAATGGAAGGTTGATAGTGTCTAGCTCCATAACACTTAGGATTATAGGAACTGAGTCAAACATCACACGATCCAAAAAGTCCCCCTAGCTGACAGTATCTGAGCAAGCCTTATTTATTACTCATTTCTGAATTACCATGTTTACCTGCATTGGTGACTTAATGCATGATTTACAAAGAGCTGCACACTGGAAACTTTCTAGAGTGTTCGATCCTATTCTCCCAAAGTAAAATGCTGCATTTGGAGATTACCCTTTGCGGGGATTCCTTTGATTTTTTATAAATTATATTGTTAACAGACATAGGGAGATTTCATGAAATAATTTTCTCTATTTTTTAAATTATTTTCTTCAATATGACCCTTTCTTTAGTTAGCAAGGGACATGTATGTTGCCTCAAAAAGGATTAGGTTTTTATCACAAGAATGCAAAGAGAAAGAATGGTCTGATGTTCTGCTTTTATATTTTCAAAATAAGCTATTTAAATCCAGACTGTAAATAGTTGTTTTCAAAAGCTATCCCTTTCATTTGGAAGAGGTGAAATTCACTGAATGAAGATAAGGACCTAGAAAATAAGAATGAGGACACTCTGATAGAAGAGCAGCACAGTGATAACCTGTCCAGCAATAAGAGGAAAGAGGAAAAGAATGACACAGACCACCCTGTCCCAGAAGAGGAGACAAGATTCATTCTGACTGAGAGAGGAAAAGTGGGTGGACAGTGGGCTGATCTTGGAGGGTTTGTGGCTTCAGGGATGAGGGGACCTGGCTGGATTTAGTGATGCGTAATGAGAATCACCGTGGAAAGAAATCATCCCTCATCAGCAGGGTGTGGGCATCAGGAAACCCCACTGAGACCCGTAGACCCTCTGCTGCCAATGAATGAGCACTGGCCACCACTGCTCAGGGGCACATTGGCTGTCCTTGTCTTTGAGGTCTCCAGTGGCCCTGGGTAACTGCTGTGCTCGTGTCTCCTGGACCATCCAGCAGAAACCCTGACCATCCCTCCCAGATCCTCTTTGAAACCTAACTGAAAATTTTCCCTTTTCAGTGACCTGGAGAGTTGTAAACCCTCCAATGGTTTGCAAAGTCAGATACAAGATGGAAGAAGAAGGAAAAAGCTGGAAGAAAATGTCATTAACAATTTTTTTGAACTCAAATTGTTTTAAAGAACTGAATCTGTTTTCTGTGCGGACGGTAAGTCCACTGTGGTAGGTGAGGCCCAATGGCGGCTGGGGACTCAGCAGAAGGACACTCTGAAGGAGGGCCTGGGATCCATATGAAGACAGGAAAGAGAGTCCATGGCTGATGGTGGGAAGTGACAGCGAGAACTGAGAGCTGCTGGGACAGGGTGTGGCACTGCTCCTCTCTGGACACCACTTCACTTCCAGGCAGCTGTTGTGCACAGGCCTCAGGCTTCAGGATAATGATTCTCGGGGTTGCAAGGCTTGACAGGAGGTGTAGCCGGGAAGGGAGCTCACGGGTTTCTCCCCACCTTTGTGGCAGCTGCTCGTGACCTGGGGCTGCCTGGTCACTTGCAGTGCTTCTGCTGGAGGGACTTTCGGTCTGAACTGATGGCTGAGACCTGAGCTCTCTTAGCTCAGGGGAGACAGGGGAGAGGGATACTCTGTGCTGGGAAGAAGCAGACCCTTCAGAAACTAAGAAAACAGGGGGCAGACTGGCCACAAATAAATGATTCTATGCCACACCCTTTGGAAGGAGGAAAGGGTCACCTAAGAGACAGAATGCATTTGTATGGGCTCACAAGTTTACACGGGAAGTATGTCATGGGAACAATTTTTATGTTTAGTCTTTAAACTAAACAGGGGCGTCTGAGTTGTTGGACCTGAAATGGAGCCCTACATATGAGTCACGTGGGGCCCAGGTTTGTGCTTGAGATGCTGCTGAGCCAGTGGGGACCATCCTGTGTGAACAATCCCTTATTAACCCAGCAGAACACCTGCAATGTGCCTGCAAACAGGCGGGGGACAGGACACTCAGGAGGCATCAGGTTATTGAAGGAAGAGCTCCCGTTGCTTCTTTTTGGCTAAGAGAGGACAGTGGTGACACTCGTCCAAGGGCTGATGATGAAAACCTGCGCCACTGGGAAGGATACATTGTCCTTTGGTGTCGCTTCACTGTGCTCTACTCTACCTTAACTTCTTGCTTTAGATTTCATTCTTGTAAAAAGAAAAAATATGGAGAATGAAAGAAAATCAGGGATAATGGGGGTGGGTACTCTTGGTGCTTGCTCCACTTCCTTTTTGAAAAAATAAAGTAGGCCAGTGCTTGAGAAGACATATGGAATGCCTAATATAATCACCATTAAATATCTAGTTTCCATGCGCTGAAAGTGACTTCCACCTCATGTGTGCTCGGTAAGACAAGTGAACTGCTCCTGTGTGATGCAGGTAATGGCAGTGGGAAGGGCAGGAATGGAATCATGAGGGTGGATGAGCAGGTGGGATTTCTTATTTCAACTCCATGAGCCTCTGAAGAATTTGTGGGTGGGTTACACTTAAAGTGTCTGTGCTGGCCCGAGAGACGGTGTGAACTGTACTTTATGGACAGGTAAGTGAAGATCTGAAAGACAAGTTTAAGATCAACCCTATGCAGAAGTATCATTCATCTACAGATCCAGGAAAGAAACCAGAGATTTTTGGCTTTTTCAGAAGGCTACATTAGCCACTCGGTACCTGACATGTTGGCACTGACCCCTGCACCTTAAACCCAGCCTCACCCAACAAATATCATGGCACTTATAAATGAGGAGGTGGTGAGAGGCATGTGGGTGGTGACTTGGATTCTTATTTAGAGAGTGCCCTGATGGCTGCCATGGTTGTGTGCAGCTACACAGTACAGATTCTTTTTGTTCCTGATATGTCTTCTGATTCCTTTTACTATATCAGGTTCCACAAATCTCATCTTTTTTTTTTTTTTTTTTTTCTGTACGCAGGCCTCTCAATGTTGTGTGCTGTCACTTTGCGGAGCACAGGCTCGGGTCGCGCAGTCTCAGCGGCCATGTCTCACGGGCCCAGCAGCTCCACGGCATGTGGGATCTTCCCAGACCGGGGCACGAACCCGTGTCCCATGCATCGGCAGGCAGACTCTCAATCACTGTGCCACCAGGGAAGCCCAACAAGTCTCATCTTCAGCAGCATTCTGTGCTTCTACCACAACCCCCAAAGATCATCTCCTTTAAAGAGGTCACCTGCTTCTCCATCATGCTGCTGGCCTGAGACTGCCCCATGCTCCATACCCGTTTCCAAGCCCTTCCTTTTCGACATTCCCATAGCTAATGCTTTGACAATAAATGTTACTTTTTCTCACTATTTCCCACTCATGTCAGCGTATAGGTTCTGGGTGTGGATCCCCCCTTATGGTGTCTGTCTGTAACCACCACCAGGACCCAGTACACTGTCTTCCTTTCCTTCTGGTCTCTGCCTGACACTCAGCTCTGCTGGGGGCTCCCGGGCTGACTCTTACCTGGATGTCCAGCAGGGCAGTGCACTGTTTGTGCATGGACTCTGGGAGGGTATGTGCTTCCTTTTTGGATTTTTAAAACTTGTAATATGGAGAGATTCTAACTGAACTTGCCACTATACATCTTCATTTACAGAATTCCAGACTTCTTCAATGTAAACCAACATCAGTGACCCAGCCTAATCCAACAGGGAAGTTAAGAGCCACCCCTGCTCCACTCTGCTCCCAGGTAAGAGGAGCTTTGATCAACATCAAGACAAGAAACATGGGTGCTCCTGTTACTGAACCAGGTTCATGTGTCCTATGCAAAGAAAGCAGAAAACCTGAGATACTGAGGTGCGGCAAAGAAAGGCTTTATTCACAAAACACCCAAGAGAGAACACAGGAGAACAAATCTCAGGTCCCCCTCCCCAAAATTCAGGGGCTGAGATACTGGAGGGATACAGAAGCTGGGTGGGCTTAGGCCTGGGGAAATGTGACTGGAAGTAGGGAAAGTTGAGGTAATTGGTGTTCTGCAGAGGTGTATGAGTAATGTGCTTCTTCATGGGATGTATACTCAAAAGTGGAGGCACTTAGCATTGTCTGAAGGTGGAAATTCTGGTCCTCTGACCTGAAGCGGTCATTCACGAGACACCTGCACTTGCCCAAGTTTGGGAGCAGTGGTCCCAACAAGTCTTAGGCAGCTCAAGCTTGAATTAGACACAGCTGACTCCAAGTTCCTGAAAATAACTGGGGTGAAATCTTATTGTTTAGTCAACACGACGCTTGCAGGACATACAACAAAACAATTAAAGTGAGCTTGCTTACCGAAGGCAGGCTACAAGCAATGAGGTGTTTAATGAGCTTTAAGACAAGCTCAAGAATTCCGTTAGTCACCAGTTTCTGTTAACTCCACCGGGCAGAGTTACACTCCTTTTCTAGCAAATGAAGCCAAACTCTAATAAGTTCATCATGGGTGTGATTCCCCTCACTTGGATTGCTTCCCTTTCAGTCTTTTGTTTTCCCTGGTCTTGGGTGACAATCAGGGCTGACATGCTGAGCACAGTCCCTGCACCAAAAAATCCTGACCAGATTGTGAGAGGGTCCAGAAGAGACATGTGATTTTGTGGACAGCCTAGGCCATCCCAGTGGCTCTGAGAAGACTGTGTTTCCTTCCCTAGCTTCATCTCTGTGCACTTTTTGCCTCAGAGCACTGGGACATACGGGGACACGATCTAAGGTGAGCATAATGTAAAGGGGCTGAGGGACAGTTCACTTAACCTTTCATGCAGACCTTATGGCAGAGAGGAGACAGGAGCCTTGTAGCTTTTCTGCTCAGTTAGGCAGATTCTCCCAGGGCAGCTATTTCCCTGGAATTCATGGTAATGGCAAGTGTCCGAATCATGGATTTAAGAATTTGAGTTGTTCTCCTTCTTGAATACTGATTATTGCTTGGAAGTAGGAGAATAAGATAAATTATTTTACACATCCCTGGACATCACACAGATCCCAAAATCAAAACTTATTGCTGAGCCTGAAAATGGACTGAAGCGAAACTAGACTCATTAACTGTGATCACCCTTTCCATTGCTCTGCCATAGTTTTCCTGCTTCAGGCTTCTCTCCTAGCAGGAGCAGTAGTGATATAAATATCTAAATGATGTAGTTTCACACACATGGATTTTTCTGCTCTAAAATAAACAATCATGTTTTAATCTATTCATAACCAAATTTGTTCTGAAGGGGAATTAACATGAGTCGGTTTTGTGTATATTTACACCTTTACTTATAAGCCTGTGTCTTAGTGTCAAGAGACACTAAGACTCTTGACTCTGCAATGTTAGCGGCTCAGGAGGGACGTGGCTCATGACCCCGCCACCCTGCAAGGTCTTTGTGGGCACATGGATATGTGTCATCTTGCATCCATCATGGAATCTGTGTTGGGACTTGACAATATACACAAACAGGGAGAGGAGGAGTTTCTAGGGCCAATTCAGCTGAGAGTTCCCAAAAATGCACCAAGTAAAGGGGAGAAAACAACCAACAGTAGAGTTGAGGTCAAGAACAAGAAATACTGGGTAAGGTACCAAACGGCATCTCCTTGATGAGGGTAAGTGGCTTGTGAAGATGGCATAGAAGTTAGAGAAATAGGATCAGGAGAATTAAAAAAAAGGATTCAAGGAGACGTCAGGAGGGTCAGTGAGCAAAATCCCATTTCTTGGCAAACTTTGCATGCTGTTGGAACATGTGATCTGCTGAAAGGGGCCACGAGAGACCACAGGGAGCGTTGGTGAGTTTCTGACGTCTAATGTATACTTTCCAGATGGATTAACAGGAGAATCAATAAACATTGTTGACACTTGACATTTTGATAGAGCCATATTATTTGCTGAGGTGGCAGGTGTTACCATGGCAGAGATGTAAGTTATATAAGAATATCTTATTTCTTGGGGTGTTTTTACTGCACTTATATTATTTGTTCCATAATAATCACAGCTCCCCTGGGTATTGTTCTGTGATAGGTGATCTGACCAAGCCCAGTTCTGATACTCGTTTTCTCTATGACACAGGATATATTAACTTAACTTCTCTAAGCCTGGATTTTCTCATTTGTAATACGTTGATGATAGCACCTAATCAATAGGGCTATACAAAAGGTTAGAGGAGAGCATAGATAGGAGATATTTAGCATATGGCCTAGAAGAGTAATTTCTCAATACATATGAACCACTATCACTGTAGACAAATCATTCGGAAGAGACAAATCGTGGAGAGATAGTCTCAGACCTGGATTCTACGACCACAGACAATGTTACGAATTCTACCTTCAAAATATCACTTAATTCCCTCATTCAGAACTGCATTATTTTTTGTTAATATATTTATTTATTTATTTTTGGCTGTGTTGGGTCTTTGGTGTTGTGCGCAGGCTTTCTCTAGTTCCGGCGAGCAGGGACTACTCTTCGTTGTGGTGTGCATGCTTCTCATTGCAGTGACTTCTCTAGTTGCTGATCACAGGCTCTAGGCGCTTGCACTCAGCAGTTGTGGCACGTGGGCTCAGGAGTTGTGGCTAGCGGGCTCTAGAGCGCAGGCTCAGTCACTGTGGTGCACGGGTTTAGTTGTTCCACAGCATGTGGGATCTTCCCGGACCAAGGCTCGAACCCCTGTACCCTGCATTTGCAGGCGGATTCTTAACCACTGTACCACCAGGGAAGTCCAGAGCTGCATT
This sequence comes from Tursiops truncatus, assembly GCF_011762595.2. Taxonomy (NCBI): domain Eukaryota; kingdom Metazoa; phylum Chordata; class Mammalia; order Artiodactyla; family Delphinidae; genus Tursiops; species Tursiops truncatus. The sequence continues at coordinate 429,751 of NW_022983296.1, read as the reverse complement.
ATTTTTCCCAATAATACTCCAACACATGCTCTCTTCCTCTCTATCCTGATTCAATCTACCCCTCACAAGGCTATGGACTTCAGTGTGTTTTTTTTTTTTTCCCCAATTATAAAAAGACAATGTTGATTTACTTCCACTTTGAAATTTAAAATTATCCTAAAATAAATAAAATCCCAAGCAATATAATTTATTAAATGACTTTAGTGTTTAAAAAAAGAAAAGAGAAAATAAAATAACTCAAGGTAGGTACTGTTGATGTAGCAGGATGTTCCCCGGGTGCAGTGGCTTTCAGGTGGGGTGGGCCAGCGGCTCTGACTGAGGTGTTGCCAGCAGTTCCCACCCAACATCCTAGACCTGTTTCCACAGTGAGGATTCATACTGCCCTTGTGTATTTGATGACTTTGCAGACAGAATGTGAACAAAAGGAGAAGCATAGTTGGTGAGTTTCAGAGAGAGTCCCCGTGGGAAATATGTGTGACCTCATGAAACAGTCTGGGGAACAAGGCGAATAATGAGAGAGGTTCAGTTGTTCTAGACAAACCTGGTGGCTGTTACTTGACATGACGCTGACCCAAACAATCTAAATGGCAAGTGGGAATAAAGCTATTAGTAATACCGGTGAACCGTCTAATAAAGGCATATAGGGTAAGCGAAAAATATTTTCAGTTCAGCAGGAAAAAGGAAGTCCTGGGAACTTTTCATTTTGTGAGGCACAATACAGCAGAACATCGTGGACGTAGTGACAATGTGGAAGTGAGCGTGATGTTCAAATAAGAGCCGGGAAGAAACTTGGGAGCGATTTAGAGGCCGCGGTGGCCCGTGTGGTCAGTGCAGAAACTGGAGTTCCAGATATAGATGATGTCGGTGGTAAATGAAGCAGCAGAAGCTGAACCGGCAGCTCTGAACAGCCTCCCTGTGTGACAGACTCACCAGCCCCAGAGGCACGTGTGGCAGCAAGAGGAATTGCTGGGGAGGTGGTCCTGGAGCAGCATGGCAGGAGCAGGAGAACAATGTCCGGAGGGGAGAGGGTGGCTCACGGGTCAGGGCAGAGTTCAGCCCCCAGGCAAGGGCTCCCTGGAAGATTGTTCCTTACGTGAACAGCATGGTGCTGGCCAAGCAGAAATAAGCATCGGTCAAGGCTGGAGGGACAATCAAGTCAGAGCAGGACGTGAGTAGACAATGAAAGCTGTTAAGGTTTTGTGTAAGAGCCCGTCTCTGAGAATCCTAAGGGATGCTGGCGAGGGTAAGGACCCACGGACCATGAGAGCTGAGAGTGTCTGCTGGACATGGCCAGTGCACTTGAGAGCTGGAAGGATCAGTACAAACTTACTTGTTTATCACTTTATTTTTGCTGAGGTAAGGCAAGACAACCTTCAGATTACATTCATAAACTGAAAATATTTTTGAATAAAATTTATCTAGTTTTACACATTTCTTCTGGGTAATTCAATTAATGCATCAAAAATAAATATACTTATTAAAGTTCTTTTTTTTCTCACACAATTTGCACTAAAACATGCAAACTGATCTTTTTAGTTTAACATGAGTCTCCAAGGTGTTCTTTCAGTTAGTGACAACAATGTGTATTTTGAGTCTCTTTATGGAAATTTCGGGAAAAAAAAGAATATCTAAAAAAGTACATAGTATTTAAGCTCCACAAATTTAGACTTTCTTCCAATACAGAGGCAAGGGCTATGGTTCTCAGCTCGAAGTGCAATTTAAAAATCTCAGGCAAATTTAAAAATATGTGGTCATCCAGTCCCACTGCCGCAGATTCTGCTCTACTTTCTATGTCTGTGAGGTGGAGCCCTCCGTGACGTATTTTTTTCATCTCCCTCGGTGATTCTAATGTGAAGGCAAAGATAATTATCACTAAGCTTGGGGGCCAGAGGGTAAGAAAAGTGCAGAGGATCTCAATTTTAGAAACTACATTTCTCACTTGTGCTCTGCCCGTTCCCATCTCCTAAACATAAACACACAGGTGCACACACCTCCCTGGTCCCCACCAAGAATCCTTTCTCCAGACTTTACTGTATTTGAGTGTCTGCATTCCAACAACAATGCATTCCAACAACAATTCCGAAGGTTTTCCCTAACTTCTCTCTCCTCTCATCCTCTGCTACCTTCCTCCCCTGGTGTCCCCTTCCGAATTCTACCAGAGACCAGGGCTGTGGTCACTCTACTCGGGATCCCACTCCGTGTCTAACATGGGACTTGCCCAGATAAGATCTTAAATACTAGTTGAATTGATGCTATTTGTGGTATCGTACTAGCAGCTTTTTCTGTATGCCGGGAGGGCAAGATTCTCAGTTTCTGATTCACTCTTTCACCAACCCCCCAGGTTTCAGGATCAGAGTGTTGTGTTCTCTTGCATATGGGCAGATATATTTTCCTTATTCTTTTCCTTAATTTTGTTTCTCCATCACTCTCTTTTAGCAATAGAAAATAAGTGTTCAAACAGACACATGAGGATAAAATCATTAAAATGAGAGGTCGCATTATCCACAGAAATTTGATAACACTCCGCTCCATGGGGCTCCTGCCCTTCTCTGCTGCCCTACTTGTGACCCTCTCCCCATCGCTCCCTGCATCTGATGATGCCAACCTCCTCTCAGACCCTAGAACACACCGGGCTCTTTCCAACCCCCACTCCTGTCCTTTCTGCCTGGAATACTCTTCATCTTGCTCATCACCTGCACATCCTACAAGTCTCACACTCATCTCATCCCCTCAAGGGGACCTACCCGACACCCGTGCACGGGAAAGGGAAGCTAATTACCCGAGGACAGGAGTCAGGAAGGGCTCGCTGCATGATAGTCGTGCAGATCCTCCCTCCATCCCAGTGTCTGACAAGGTTTTGATTCAAAATTGATATTATTTGAATGGATAAAATTAAAGACTTATGAGCTTTTTAAAATAATATTTGTCCTTACAGACATAGAGGCAAACATGAACCCAGTGAAAATGTAAGGTTTATTTTTAGTGTTATCCTTAGTGTGCTAAAAATCTCAACCATCAGGGACTTTGTTAATCCTCAACCTAATCCTCAGTTGTATCAGTAAGCAAAGGGAAATAAGAAAAATAAAGGTTATGAATATTTTGGAATAGAGAAAATTAAGCGAGTGATCTGTGCTCTGTTATTTCTTAATACTAATTGGAAATGCTCCCATTGGGAACACTGATTGACAAGATTAGGAACTGAAATTTCATTAACTTATTGTAAATGTTTAGGTTATCCTCATTTGGAGATAATGATACCCGGAAGATAATTAGGATTTTGTAATGTTAAAACATTAAATATTTAATGGTTACTTTATGAATTAGTTAATAAATAATTTAGTTGGGGTGTGTATTTATATTTTATATTAATTGAATGTTCATAAGCATTATTTATAATAATTTCCTGAGAAATCTTATAAATGAGTTGATGTGCTTCCAGTAAACTTCTATCACAGAATAGAAAAGTGTATGATCAATAAAAAGGTTGGAAAAATAAAAATATACAACTGAAGTCAAGGTTGTTGATAAAGAACCTAGACCAAAACCAAACAAATCAGTAAGTATATAGAAGATGTGAGTGATGCTATTACTCTGATGTAACACATATTTACAAAGTACTCCATCTTCCGCATAACTATCGCAGAAAAAAATGACATTTTTTTCTAGTAAACATGGAAAATTCACCAATATACCCTGGGTCACAAAACAGGCTCAATAAATATCAAAATATTGAAGTATTACGAATTATGTTCTCTGTCCACATTTGAATTTAAATTAAAAATCAAAAATAATAATATTTGAAAATTAAACACTATACTCCTTAAAAGCCCATCATTGGGAAAGAAATACCAAGTAACATTTAATATTTCAAACAAAATAATAATAAAAAGGTAACATATCAAACTTGGTGAGAAGCAGTGAAAACATTGCTTAAGGAGGAATGGATAGCTTTAAATGGTTTTATTAGAAGAAAGGAAAAGGTTAAAATCATTTATCTAAATTTCCTTTTAAAAAGCTAAAGAAACAAAACAAACAAACAAACAAAAAACCCCACCAAGTATCAAGGTCAAGTAGGTGAATAAAAGTAACTAAAAAGAGCAACAATCGATTAAATAGGAAATAGATAAATCACAAAGAAAATTAACAAGGCTAACAGTTGGTTTTTGAAAAGATTTGAGCACCTGAGCCTGCCTGGCAGCAGTGGAGCGTGCAGGGCTGGTCAGAGAGATGGATGGCTGCTGTCGTGGACGCCGCTGGGGAGCCCGGGTATGCAACTCCTGTCTCTGAGGGTGTTCCCGTTCTGAGAGCCTTTCCTGCTCTCACAACCCCTCTGAGTGGGCTGAGACAGTTGAGTGAGTGATTCTGGGGAAGTGGCATTTTCCTCCTCCAGTTTTCGTGTTGACTTTCAAGAGAGCACCGTGTGCAAGCCATCTCCGCACTGACACTGCCGTCCACTTCTCCCTGCAGAATGAGGAGTGAGAATGCTGAGGGCAGGCTGCCGTCCACTGGTCTCTCGGCTGCGGTTGGTGACAGCCTCAACTCTTAAGGGACCCGTGCTCTTGGCTCCCTGCTTCAGTCCGACCAGCCTGCTGTGCTGTCCTTCCAACTCTGTCAGCTGCTCTGGAGGCTTCACAGCCCACGACCCTCTAGTCAGCTGTGAGTGAGGGATGAGTCTGTCCACTTCAGTGGGGAAATAGCAGAAGGTCCCCACTCCAGCACTAGAACAGTCAGCGTCCTACAGTTTAGCTTTACCAGAAACAACATGGGCACATTGATCATCCTCTGCCTTTGTCCCTAAGTCTCCCTTGAGTTGGACTGCAAACTGGAGAAGGGGTGAGTGTCTGTCACTCTGAGCCCAACGGGTGCCATCTCCAGGAGCTGTGTACTGGGACATGGGGACCCTTGTTAGTGTCTTTTGAGCACCTGGACGTGAAATTCAAATCAAGTCACGTGGGACAAGCCCAGCTGAAATAAACTAGCCTTAAAATATAAGTTAAGAATTGAGGTGGCATAGATGTATAAGTACAGAAAAAATTAGGAATTTTATTCCAAGTGTATATTCATAAAGATTCCCTATAATAAGTCTTAGAGAGAGGCAGGAAGTGTGTGTATCTGTCTGGAGGGAGAAGGCTGAAGACTGAGGCAGAGATGTTGTGGCATAGAAATGGAAAGACTAGTCCCGTGAAGAAGAGCAGGGATTTTGCCCCAGCCACTTATTAGGCTCTGCTACGCGTCCTGTCCTTGAGATCTGTGAGATACACATGTATCCATGTAACACATTTCCATATGTATTCTATCAGTTCAATCGAGTTTCCTACTTAAAAAGAAGTCATCACTGTTCAAGAGAGCCAATGCCTCCAGTTCCTAAATCCATGAAGGAGAATGCTTACGATCACCATGGATTCCAGGGTCATGCCCGCCCTGGCAGACTCTGCCCAAGTGAGCAGAACGAGCTCCGAGGCTCCTGTCTCCTGTGTGCCTTAACGTCTGCATGAAAGACCAACTGGACAGCCTCCCTGGCCCCTCCGCAGTAAGCAGCCCATGGACCTTGTCCCCATATGTCCCAGTGCTCTGGGCGCAGAACTGCACATGGGAAGGATGCTGAGGAGACAAGCCAGCCTCCCCTGAGCCCAGACTGGCCTCAGCTGTCTGCCTAGATCTCTCTCTATGCGAGTCCCCTTATAGTCTGGCTGAGATTTCTAAGTGAAGGGACCCTACCTAAGAGAAGGCAGCACTGGGTGTCACCAAGGACCAGGAAAAAAAAAGATAGACAAGAGAAACAATCAGAATGACCGTGGTCACCCCTGAGATAGGCTTATTATGTTCTGGTTTCTGCTAGAATAGGAGAAACAGTGTTTCTTGTCTTAATTTTTACTAAAGTTCTTTTTATATGGGGGTAGAGTGAAGCAGGGAAGTTTTAAAATTCCCTATGGATTAGACTCTGCCACTGACATCTGCCTACTTTGAAGGAGTCTATGAGTTTTATAAGTGAAGAAATATAGTACCTGGTTCAATTAGATTATTTCCATGTTATGTTTTTCTCTTTTTTTTTATTCCAAGAGGGAAGCATATAACCTCCTAAGAACCCCGGCCTTCAAAGTCTACTACCCAGCTACCATCCATGTGAGGGTCAGCCCCAGAGTCCCCAACAGCCCTGAGTGTTAGGCAGGGGTTGCAGAGAAAGGAGTCAAATGTGCTGGATCCTGCTGGTGGTTATAGACAGACACCATCAGAGAGGATTCACTCCCACAAGTAGTAGGCTCGCCCTGAGTGGGACATAGTGAGAAGAAGTCTCTTATGTGGTGGGCAGAGATTTAGCTGTGAGAGCGTCAGAAGAAAGGGGTTGGAAAGGGCCAGGTGGCAGGGAGCATCCTCAGGTGGCACCAATGATGAAGCAGCAGGAGGCCGCTTGAAGGAGAGGGGCCTTTGCGGCTGGTGGTAAAAGCACAGGCTGAAGCTGCTGAGGCCTGTGACGACCAAGATAATCACGAGGAAGCAGAAGACAGAGCAGGAAGGAAAGGGCGAGGTGTGTTGTGAAGCTGTACATCCCTGTGGCATCAGTAAGGGCGCTCTCTAAATAAGCATCCAACTCACCAGGCAAATGCCTCTCCTCCACGTCCCCACTTACGAGACCAGCAGATATTAGGGAGGAGGCTGGGTTGAAACTCTAGGTGGTGGTGCTAACGTATCAGGCATCCAAGTGGCTAATACCTGCTTTTGAAAGAGCCAACAATGATCTGCTTTCTCTTTCTGGATCTGTCAACAGCCAATGATACTTCTATGTACTATTGACCTTGGACTCATCTTTCACATGTACATTCACCCATCAATAAAGTACAGTTCACATTGTGTCTCAGGCCAGCAATGACACTTAAAGTGTAACCCACTGACAAAATTCCCGGAGAGTCATGGCGTTGAAACAAGAAATTCCACCTGGTCATCCAACCTCATGATTCCATCCCTGGTCTTTCCGTTGCCGTTACGTGGGTCACACACGAGCCAGTTCACTTGTGTTAATTTGCCCGCGTGGGATGGATGTCACTTTCAGTGCAGAGAAATTATATTTAATGGTAGTTATGAGAGATGTTCAAATTTCATCTCAACCATTGGCCAAGATGGAACTTTGGATTTCAGAAAGGAAGTGGAGCAGAGCCAAATGGTACCCACCCCACTTATGCCTGATTTTCTTTGGTGATATGCAGTCTTTTACCAAGATTGAAATCTAAAGAAAGAAGTTAAGATAGAGTACAGGGCTTCCCTCGTGGCTCAGTGGTTAAGAATCCGTCTGCCAATGTAGGGGACATGGGTTCGAGCTCTAGTCTGGGAAGATCCCTCATGCCGCGGAACAACTAAGTCCATGTGCCACAACTACTGAACCTGCACTCTAGAGCCCACGAGCCACAACTACTGCAGCCCGCGTGCCACAACTACTGAAGCCCACGCGCCTAGAGCCCGTGCTCCACAAGAGAAGCCACCGCAATGAGAATCTTTCACACTACAACGAAGAGTAACCCCTCATTGTTGCAACGAGAGAAAAGCCCGTGTGCAGAAATGAAGACCCAAAAAGTAGCCAAAATTAAAAAAATAAATAATAATTAAAAAGAAAAAAAAAAGGTAGAGTGCAGCACAGTGAAGTGACACCAAAGGACAATGTATCCATCCCAAAGTCACAGACTTTCAGCATCTGCCTTTGGAGGGGTGTCACCACTGTCACCTCTCAACCAAAGGCAGGCATTAGAGGCTCTTTGTCAATAACCCGGGGCTTCCTGTGAAGAGCTCCCACTCCTTGATCCAGCTGCGAGTTCTCATTCACCCTTGATGTGGGTCCGAGGACCTCACTCAGCGTAGCTCCACAGGTAAGTTCTAAGACACCACAGTCCTCATTAGCCACTGCAGGACTTTCTTTCCCTTCTGGAACCAGCTTCAGTTCCTTAAAAAACATTGATCCCAAAAAATATTTTTTTAATTATTTTTTTATTGGAGTATAGTTGATTTACAATGTTGTGTTAGTTTCAGGTGTACAGCAAAGTGAATCAGTTATACATACACATATATCACTCTTTTTTAGATTCTTTTCCCATATAGCTCATTACAGAGTATTGAGTAGAGTCCTTGTGCTATATAATAGGTCCTTATTAGTTATCTATTTTATATACAGTAGTATGTATATGTCAATCTCAATCTCCCAATTTATCCCTCCCCCCTTCTCCCTTGGTAAGCATAAGTTTGTTTTCTACATCTGTGACTCTATTTCTGTTTTGTAAATGCGTTTATTTGTCAATTTTCTTTTCTGGTTCCACATAAAAGCAATATCATAGGGTATTTGTCTTTCTTTGTCTGACTTACTTCACTCAGTATGAGAATCTCTAGGTCCATCCACGTGGCTGCAAATGGCATTATTTCATTCCTTTTTATGTTTGAGACCTATTCTATTGTATCTATGTACCACATCTTCTTTATCCATTCCTCCATTGACGGACATTTAGGTTGCTTCCATGTCTTGGCTATTGTGAATAGTGCTGTAATGAACATTGGAGTACATGTATCTTTTTGAATTATGGTTTTTTCCCACATATGCCCAGGATTGGGATTCCTGGATCATATAGTATCTCTCTTTTTAGTTTTTTAAGGAACCTTCATACTGTTTCCATAATGGCTGTACCAATTTACATTCCCACCAACAGTTTAGGAGGGTTCCCTTTTCTCCACACCCTCTCCAGTACTTATCTTTGGAGATTTTTTGATGATAGCCATTCTGACTCATGTGAGGTGATACCTGCTTGTAGTTTTGATTTGCATTTCTCTAATAATTAGTGATGTTGAGTCACATCTTTTCATGTGCCTCTTGGTCATCTGTATGTCTTCTTTGCAGAAGTGTCTATTTCGATCTTCTGCCCATTTTTTTTTTATTAAAGTTAATAGTTTTTAATGATTTTTCCATTTAACTTTAAAAAATTCTTCTTCTAACAATCTTGTGTCTGACTCTGTGAGACTTTTGGAATGTTTGCAGCACTCCAGGCCATGGAAAAGAGGGAGATTCCAGTTAGGACTCATAGTGTCTCAAGGAACAGGTGGACATCCCTTCTGATGGGCAGTCCCTGGAGACATAAGGGAAGCATTTAACCATGGGAACCAAAAAAAAAAAAGAAAAGACAAAAAGAAAAGGAGAGCAGGTAATGCACTCCTGAGCAGCAATGCCCGCTTCTCAGTAATCAGCAGTAGGTCATCTGCAGGCCTTGACGGGCTTCCTGATGCCCCTACCCTGCTGGTGAGTGATGCTTCATCTCCACTATGATTCTGATCCACCGTCAGCAAACCCAGGCCTGGTCTCCTCATCCCTGACCCTATAAGTGCCTCCAAGATCAGCTGTCAGTCCAGCTTCTTCTCCTCTCTCAGCCAGAATGAATCTTGTCTCCTCCCCCGGGACAGGGTGGTCTGTGTCATTCTCTGTCCTCTTTCCTCCTACTGCTGGGAAGGTTATCACTGTGCTACTCTTCTGTCAGAGTCTTTCTCATTTGTATATTCTAGGTCCTCGTCTTCATTCAGTAGATTTCATCTCTTTCAAGTTAAAGAGATTGCCTTTCCAAATGACCACTTGTAATTTGGGATAAAAAGTCTACTTTGGAGGAGCTTCCGGGAAGATGGTGGAAGACTAAGACGCGGAGATCAACTTCCTCCCCACAGATACACCAGAAATACATCTACACGTGGAACAACACCTACAGAACACCTACTGAAGGCTGGCAGAAGACCACAGACTTCCCAAAAGGCAAGAACCCCCCCCCCCCACACGTAACTGGGTAGGGCAAAAGAAAAAAGAATAAACAGAGACAAAAGGATAGGGACGGGACTTGTACCAATGGGAGGGAGCTGTGAAGGAGGAAATGTTTCCACACACTAGGAAGCCCCTTCGCGGGCAGAGACTGCGGGTGGCGGAGGGGGAAAGCTTTGGAGCCCCGGAGGAGAGCAGAGTAACAGGGTTGCGGGGGCCAAAGCGGAGAGATTCCTGCACAGAGAATCGGTGCCAACCAGCACTCACCAGCCCGAGAGGCTTGTCTACTCCCCCGCCGGGGCGGGCGGGGCTGGGTGCTGAGGCTCAGGCTTTGGTCAGAGCGCCGGGAGAGGACTGGGGTTGCCGGCGTGAAAACAGCCTGCAGGGGATTAGTGCGCCACGGCTAGCCGGGAGGGAGTCCGGGAAAAGTCTGGACCTGCCGAGGAGGCAACAGACTTTTTCTTCCCTCTGTTTCCTGGTGCGCGAGGAGAGGGGATTAAGAGCGCTGCTTAAACGAGCTCCAGAGACCCCAGAGACAGGCATGAGACGCTAAGGCTGCTGCTGCCCCCACCAGGAAGCCTGTGTGCGTGCACAGGTCGCTGTCCATGCCCCCCCTTCCAGAGAGACTGTGCGGCCCACCAATGCCAGGGTCCCGGGAACCAGGGACAACTCCCCAGGGGAGCACACGGCGCCCCTCAGGCTGGTGCAGCGTCATGCTGGCCTCTGCCGCCGCAGGCCCGCCCCGCACTCCGTGCCCCTCCCTCCCCCCCCACCGGCCTGAGTGAGCCACAGCTCCCGAATCAGCGGCTCCTTTAACCCCGTCCTGTCTGAGCGAAGAACAGACGCCCTCCAGCGACCTACACGCAGAGGCGGGGCCAAATCCAAAACTGAGACCCTGGGAGCTGTGAGAACAAAGAAGAGAAAGGGAAATCTCTCTCAGCAGCCTCAGAAGCAGCGATTAAAGCTCGACAATTAACTTGATGTACCCTGCATCTGTGGAATACATGAATAGATAACGAATCATCCCGAATTAAGGAGGTGGACTTTGAGAGCAAGATTTATGATTTTTTCCCCTTTTCCTCTTTTTGTGAGTGTGTATGTGGATGCTTCGGTGTGAGATTTTGTCTGTATAGCTTTGTTTCCACCATTTGTCCTACGGCTCTATCCGTCCGTTTTTTTTCTTAATAATTATTTTAATAAATTTATTATATTTTATCTTACTTTATTTTATTTTACTTAATCTTCTTTCTTTCTTTTTTCCTTCCCTCCCTCCTTCCTTCCTCCCTTCCTCCTTCCCTCCCTCCCTCCTTTCTTTCTTTCTTTCTTTCTACTTCTACTAATTCTTTCTTTCTACTTTTTCCCTTTTATTCTAAGCCGTGTGGATGAAAGGCTCTTTGTGCTGCAACCAGAAGTCAGTGCTGTGCCTCTGAGGTGGGAGAGCCAACTTCAGGACACTGGTCCACAAGAGATCTCCCAGCTCCACATAATAACAAACGGCGAAAATCTCCCAGAGATCTCCATCTCAACACTATCACCCAGCTTCACTCAACGACCAGCAAGCTACAGTGCTGAACATCCTATGCCAAACAACTAGCAAGAAAGGAACACAACCCCAGCCATTAGCAGAGAGGCTGCCTAAAATCATAATAAGTCCACAGACACCCCAAAACACACCAAAAGGCGTGGACTGGCCCACCAGAAAGACAAGATCCAACCTCATCCACGAGAACACAGACACTAGTCCCCTCCACCAGGAAGACTACACAACCCACTGAAACAACCTTAGCCACTGGGGACACACACCAAAAACAACGGGAACCACGAACCTGCAGCCTGCAAAAAGGAGACACCAAACACAGTAAGATAAGCAAAATGAGAAGACAGAAAAACACACAGCAGATGAAGGAGCAAGATAAAAACCCACCAGACCTAACAAATGAAGAGGAAATAGGCAGTCTACCTGAAAATAATTCAAAATAATGATAGTAAAGATGATCCAAAATCTTGGAAATAGATTAGACAAAATGCAAGAAACATTTAACAAGTACCTAGAAGAACTAAAGTTGAAACAAACAGTGATGAACAACACAATAAATGAAATGAAAGATACTCTAGATGGGATCAATAGCAGAATAACTGAGGCAGAAGAACGGATAAGTGACCTGGAAGATAAAATAGTGGAAGTAACTACTGCAGAGCAGAATAAAGAAAAAAGAATGAAAAGAACTGAGGACAGTCTCAGAGACCTCTGGGACAACATTAAATGCACCAACATTCGAATTATAGGGGTTCCAGAAGAAGAAGACAAAAAGAAAGGGACTGAGATCATATTTGAAGAGATTATAGTTGAAAACTTCCCTAATATGAGAAAGGAAATAGTTAATCAAGTCCAGGAAGCACAGAGAGTCCCATACAGGATAAATCCAAGGAGAAATACGCCAAGATACATATTAATCAAACTGTCAAAAATTAAATACAAAGAAAACATATTAAAAGCAGCAAGGGAAAAACAACAAATAACACACAAGGGAATCCCCATAAGGTTAACAGGTGATCTTTCAGCAGAAACTCTGAAAGCCAGAAGGGACAGGCAGGACATATTTAAAGTGATGAAGGAGAAAAACCTGCAACCAAGATTACTCTACCCAGCAAGAATCTCATGCAGATTTGATGGAGAATTTAAAACCTTTACAGACAAGCAAAAGCTGAGAGAGTTCAGCACCACGAAACCAGCTCTACAACAACTGCCAAAGGAACTTCTCTAGGCAAGAAACACAAGAGAAGGAAAAGACCTACAATAGCAAACCCGAAACAATTAAGAAAATGGGAATAGGAATATACATATTGATAATTACCTTAAATGTAAATGGACTAAGTGCTTCCACCAAAAGACACAGATTGGCTGAATGGATACAAAAACAAGACCCATATATTTGCTGTCTACAAGAGACCCACTTCAGACCTAGAGACCATACAGACTGAAAGTAAGGGGATGGAAAAAGATATTTCATGCAAATGGAAACCAAAAGAAAGCTGGAGTAGCAATTCTCATATCAGACAAAATAGACTTTAAAATAAAGAGTATTAGAAGAGACAAACAAGGCCACTACATAATGATCAAGAGATCGATCCAAGAAGAAGATATAACAATTGTAAATATTTATACACCCAACATAGGAGCACCACAATACATAAGGCAAATACTAACAGCCATAAAAGGGGAAATCAACAGTAACACATTCATAGTGGGGACTTTAACACCCCACTTTCACCAATGGACAGATCATCCAAAATGAAAATAAATAAGGAAACACAAGCTTTAAATGATACATTAAGCAAGATGGACTTAATTGATATTTGTAGGACATTCCATCCAAAAACAACAGAATACACATTTTTCCCTAGTGCTCATGGAATATTCTCCAGGATAGATCATATCAGGCCACAAATCAAGCCTTGGTAAATTTAAGAAAATTGAGGTTGTATCAAGTATCTTTTCCGACCACAACACCATGAGACTAGATATCAATTACAGGAAAAGACCTGTAAAAAATACAAACACATGGAGGCTAAACAATACAGTACTTAATAACGAAGTGATCACTGAAGAAATCAAAGAGGAAATTAAAAAATACCTAGAAATAAATGACAATGGAAACACGATGACCCAAAACCTATGAGATGCAGCAAAACCAGTTGTAAGAGGGAAGTTTATAGCAATACAAGCCTAACTTAAGAAACAGGAAACATCTCGAATAAACAACCTAACCTTGCACCTAAAGCAATTAGAGGAAGAAGAACAAAAATACCCCAAAGTTAGCAGAAGGAAAAGAATCATAAAGATCAGATCAGAAATAAATGAAAAAGAAATGAAGGAAATGATAACAAAGATCAAAAAAAACTAAGAGCTGGTTCTTTGAGAAAATAAAGAAAATTGATAACCCATTAGCCAGACTCATCAAGAAAAAAAGGGAGAAGACTCAAATCACTAGAATTAGAAATGAAAAAGGAGAAGTAACAACTGACACTGCAGAAATACAAAAGATCATGAGAGATTACTACAAGCAACTCTATGCCAATAAAATGGACAACGTGGAAGAAATGGACGAATTCTTAGAAATGCACAACCTGCCAAGACTGAATCAGGAAGAAATAGAAAATATGAACAGACCAATCACAAGCACTGAAATTGAAACTGTCATTAAAAATCTTCCAACAAACAAAAGCCCAAGACCAGATGGCTTCACAGGTGAATTCTATCAAACATTTAGAGAAGAGCTAAAACCTATCCTTCTCAAACTCTTCCAAACTATAGCAGAGGGAGGAACAGTCCCAAACTCATTCTATGAGGCCACCATCACCCTGATACCAAAACCAGACAAGGATGTCACAAAGAAAGAAAACTATAGGTCAATATAACTGATGAACATAGATGCAAAAATCCTCAACAAAATACTAGCAAACAGAATCCAACAGCACATTAAAAGGATCATACACCATGATCAAGTGGGGTTTATTACAGGAATGCAAGGATTCTTCAATATACGCAAATCAATCAACGTGATACACCATATTAACAAACTGAAGGAGAAAAACCATATGATCATCTCAATAGATGCAGAGAAAGCTTTTGACAAAATTCAACACCCATTTATGATAAAAAATTCTGCAGAAAGTAGGCATAGAGGGAACTTTCCTCAACATAATAAAGGCCATATGTAACAAACCCACAGCCAACATTGTCCTCAATGGTGAAAAACTGAAACCATTTCCACTAAGATCAGGAACAAGACAAGGTTGCCCACTCTCACCGCTCTTATTCAACATAGTTTTGGAAGTTTTAGCCACAGCAATCAGAAAAGTAAAGGAAATAAAAGGAATCCAAATTGGAAAAGAAGAAGTAAAGCTGTCACTGTTTGCAGATGACATGATACTATACATAGAGAATTCTAAAGATGCTACCAGAAAAATGCTAGAGCTAAACAATGAATTTGGTAAAGTAGCAGGATACAAAATTAATGCACAGAAATCTCTGGCATTCCTATACACTAATGATGAAAAATCTGAAAGTGAAATCAAGAAAACACTCCCATTTACCATTGCAACAAAAAGAATAAAATATCTAGGAATAAACCTACCTAAGGAGACAAAAGACCTGTATGCAGAAAATTATAAGACACTGATGAAAGAAATTAAAGATGATACAAATAGATGGAGAGATATACCATGTTCTTGGATTGGAAGAATCAACATTGTGAAAATGACTCTACTACCCAAAGCAATCTACAGATTCAATGCAATCCCTATCAAACTACCACTGCATTTTTCACAGAACTAGAACAAAAAAAAATCGCAATTTGTATGGAAACACAGAAGACCCCGAATAGCCAAAGCAATCTTGAGAACAAAAAATGGAGCTGGAGGAATCAGGCTCCCTGACTTCAGACTATACTACAAAGCTACAGTAATCAAGACAGTATGGTACTGGCACAAAAACAGAAAGATAGATCAATGGAACAGGATAGAAACCCCAGAGATAAACCCACGCACATATGGTCACCTTATCTTTGATAAAAGAGACAGGAATGTACAGTGGAGAAAGGACAGCCTCTTCAATAAGTGGTGCTGGGAAACTGGACAGGTACATGTAAAAGTATGAAATTAGATCACTCCCTCACACCATACACAAAAATAAGCTCAAAATGGATTAAAGACCTCAATGTAAGGCCAGAAACTATCAAACTCTTAGAGGAAAACATAGGCAGGACACTCTATGACATAAATCACAGCAAGATCCTTTTTGACCCACCTCCTAGAGAAATGGAAATAAAAATAAACAAATGGGACCTAATGAAACTTCAAAGCTTTTGCACAGCAAAGGAAACCATAAACAAGACCAAAAGACAACCCCCAGAATAGGAGAAAATATTTGCAAATGAAGCAACTGACAAAGGATTAATCTCTAAAATTTATAAGCAGCTCATGCAGCTTAATAAAAACAAAACAAAAAACCCAGTCCAAAAATGGGCAGAAGACCTAAATAGACATTTCTCTAAAGAAGATATATGGACTGCCAACAAACACATGAAAGAATGCTCAACATCACTAATCATTAGAGAAATGCAAATCAAAACTACAATGAGATATCATCTCACACCAGTCAGAATGGCCATCATCAAAAAACCTAGAAACAATAAATGCTGGAGGGAGTGTGGAGAAAAGGGAACCCCCTTGCACTGTTGGTGGGAGTGTAAATTGATACAGCCACTGTGGAGAACAGTATGGAGGTTCCTCAAAAAACTACAAATAGAACTACCATATGACCCAGCAATCCCACTACTGGACATATACCCTGAGAAAACCATAATTCAAAAAGAGTCATGTACCAAAATGTTCATTGCAGCTCTATTTACAATAGCCCAGAGATGGAAACAACCTAAGTGTCCATCATCGGATGAATGGATAAAGAAGATGTGGCACACATACACAATGGAATATTACTCAGCCATAAAAAGAAACGAAATTGAACTATTTGTAATGAGGTGGATAGACCTAGAGTCTGTCATACAGAATGAAGTAAGTCAGAAAGAGAGAGACAAATACCGTATGCTAACACATATATATGGAATTTAAGGGAAAAAATGTCATGAAGAGCCTAGGGGTAAGACAGGAATAAAGACACAGACCTACTAGAGAATGGACTTGAGGATATGGGGAGGGGGAAGGGTAAGCTGTGACAAAGCGAGAGAGTGGCATGGACATATATACACTACCAAACGTAAGGTAGATAGCTAGTGGGAAGCAGCCGCATAGCACAGGGAGATCAGCTCGGTGCTTTGTGACCGCCTGGAGGGGTGGGATAAGGAGGGTGGGAGGAAGGGAGACGCAAGAGGGAAGAGATATGGGAACTTATGTATATATATAACGGATTCATTTTGTTGTAAAGCAGAAACTAACACCATTGTAAAGCAATTATACTCCAATAAAGATGTTAAAAAAATAAAATAAAAGAGTCCAAAGGGAAAGGACAGATCTGTTACAATCAAGGTACCCTTTATTAATCACGAAAAAATAAAAAAGTCTACTTTGAAAGTACAAAAATGTGGAACTTTAGACTGTTTCTCTGCATTCTTGACATAATTCTAATTCTATTCAAGGCAACACGAATACTTCTTACTGACTGGAAGAAAGCTCATATTGAAGGAAAGTTAAAAACCCAGAAAATTATTGCACAGTATCTCTGTTTACAATCCATTGTATGAGAAATCAAAGGAGTCCACACAGAAGGTAATCTCCAAATACCAAATCCTGGGAGAATAGGATCAAATCCATTAGAAAGTTCCAGTGTGCAGCTCTTTGTAAATCTTACATTAAGTCACCCGATAAACTTGATAACTCAGAAATAACTAATAGGTAAAACTTGTCCACATTCTGTCAGCTAAGGGAACTCTTTGGCTCATGGAATGTTTTACCCAGATTCTAGGACCTAATGTTATAGAGTTGGACACAATCGACCTTCCATTATTCATGGATTTATATATTTTTAAAAATTTTAACCTTGCTGAGGTATAATTTACATGTAAAATTATAGGATATTTAAGGTGTGCATCATGGTGGTTTGATATATATTGTGAAAGGATTCCCTCCATGCAGTCACTTAACACATCTATCATCTCATGTATTTATCTCTCCCTCTCTCTCTCTTTTTTTTTTTGGTGAAAACATTTCATTTCTAATCTCTTAGCAAATTTCAATTATACAAAACAGTATTATTAACCATAATCACCATGTAACCATAGTCACCATGTTTTACATTAGATCATCAGATCTTATTCATCTTATAGCTGAAAGTGTGTTCCCTTTACCAACCTTTCCCCATTTCCCTCACCCCAATGTCCCCCCAACTACTGTTCTACTCTCTGTGTCTATGAATTCAACTTTTTCATGGATATAGTATCTGAGGGAATTCTAAAATTTCCCCTAATTACAAAGATGGTTTCTCAATGTCATCAGTCCAATTGTGTGTTATTTTCCACGTTATAGAAAAATACTCTCAGCCAACAATATGTCCAAAGAAGCAGGCCATGACCCAAAAGCAGTTACAGGTTAGCATCCAGGAATATTTAGAATTGATCACTTGACTGATGCCTTTCACACACAGAACAACTTACTTTGGCAGCACACACAAAACGGATCTATTTATAGGTAGAAGTCTGACACTGAAATACAGCCATGCAACTGATATAGCAAGCCGGACACCAAGGGCGGTTACATATTTCCAGGAACACAGGGAATACACATTCGTCAATCTGTGTTCTCAGGTTCAGCATTCATGGGTTCAACCAACTGTAGATGGGGACCTTGGATACAGAGGGCTGACTGTAAGGGACCTGAGCATCCATGTGTTTTGGTATCTGCAGGGCCCTGGAATCAATCCCTGGCAGAAATAAAGGGATGGGTGTAACATGTATTTCTTTTGAGCCTGGAGACTTCTTTCTGTGTTCCAAAACACCAGTCTCTCAGTGTGCCCCGATGGCATGAATATCCAACCAGCTCATCAACATGACAACAAACATTCTAACTGTTAACTGTGCCGAAAAGTAAGCTCAGGTCACAAGATTTATTTTAAAAGTATAAAACTAAACAGAACAGGAGCTTCCCTGGTGGCGTAGTGGTTGAGAATTTGCCTGCTAATGCAGGGGACACGGGTTCAAGCCCTGGTCTGGGAGGATCCCACATGCCGCTGAGCAACTAGGCCCGTGAGCCACAACTACTGAGCCTGCTCGTCTGGAGCTTGTGCTCCGCAACAAGAGAGGCCGCGATAGTGAGAGGCCTGTGCAGCGCGATGAAGAGTGGTCCCCGCTTGCCACAGAAACGAAGACCCAACACAGCAAAAATAAATCAATTAATTAATAAACTCCTACCCCCAACATCTTCTTAAAAAAAAAAAGAAAAACAGAACAGTGCTGTCAGAGCTGTGGTTTTATTTTTCATATTTTTGGCTTTAGTTATGTAGCTGAAATTTAATAACAAAAATGTACTGAGTTAATCTGTGACAAATTAGTCAAGCTTCTTTTATCTTCTCATTACATATAATTGCACAAGACCAAAGCAGAAGCCTGGTCTTTGTGGAGTACATTTGATGGAACGCTTTATAGTGCCTACATCACAGAAGAAAACACCTTAAACCCGTGAGCAGAGGTGTGCAAGATTGAAAATAATGAGCAGCTCCGGCCAAGAAGGGCTTTGTTCACATCTCTCAGGGACTCACTGGCAATAAGTGCAGGAGGTTTTTCTCTGGCCTAGATTGTGAGGGTGTGATTAGCACACCAAAGTCATGCTCTTTGCAAGGTGTGGAGCTCATCTAAGCATGTGACTCACTCTGTTGAATGGGTGGTGGTAGAGATCCCAGAGAGTGTGCGGAGGGCACAGGAGGGGCTGCCCGGTGGTGACAGAGTGGAGGTGTCAACAGGGGGACCTTCAGGTTAACCAGGGGAAAATTATAACCTACCGAGCCTTGGTTCAATTATTTCTTCTGCCATTGAGTCACCACGTTTACACGCGTACACTCTGAATGATAATTTCTGTAATTTTAATAACTGTATCTCCTCTTTAGAACCTTCTGTTAAAAAGAAGACAACAGGCCCAAAATGCAATTGCTCACCTTAAGCCGCATGTAGCTTAATTATAGTTTCAGCTCCCCCAGCGATGGAATCTTAAACCAGTCAATCAGGAGCTCCAGGTGAGCACACGTTAGGTCATCTGCCTGAGAGACGCTGGCCTCACCTAGAAGGAGAGTAACCTCGAAATAAGCAGCTAGCTTCTTGTTTCTATAGCTTCTGTGTCCCTGCTGTCTTCTGCCTGTAAAACCTCCTGCCTTGTTTAGGTCTTTAGTGCTCCTTTCTATCTGCTGGATTAGACGCTGCCTGATTCATGAATCACTGAATGAAGCCAATAAGATCGTTAAAGTTTACTCAGTTGGATTTTCTCTTTTAACATTTCCAAAGAAGTTCAGTGAAGAACAGCAGGTTACATAAGTCTATGTGAGAAAAATCCGTAAAATTGCTTTGCGTTAGATGTTAAATCCATCTGTTGAAGGACTTTCAGGTTTTGCAAGAAAGGAGGCTTACCCAGGTCCTGGGAAGACATAATGTGTGAAATTTGGTCTCCTGGAGAATGATGACTAGGCTACAAGCAGCAGACAGAAAAGCAGCCCTGAAATGTGCTGAACCTTCCCTTGCACAAGGAGGCGACTCCTCTGCTGTGGTGAATCTTGGTCAGATGTTGCCATTACCGGGTGACTGACATTTCACCCTGGCCACAACTGAAGAGAAAACTCAACACTGGAGAGGTCAAACACTGACAACAGAGGCAGGAAAGAGGGAGGTGAGGGGAACAAGACAGGCCCAAGAGTCCAGGCCAAGGTGGAGAAGAAGAAACATGGAGTGAGGGTGCTTGTTGCAAGATTTCATCTCAGTGAAGAAAATCCAGTTATGTGTCCAGTCCAGTCAACAGGATGCCGTTTGCAAAGGGTCCCAGACTTCACACTGAACATACAAAATAGATACTAAGTATGATGACATTTCATGCCTCTCATGTCCCAGGCACTGCAGAATTTTACATGTAATTATTAATTTAACCTTCAAGCCCATATCATCATGCCTGGTTTTACTAATAAGGAAACTGAGGCTTAGATGGGGTGAGGGGCATGCCCTGAGTCACAGCTCCCACGAGACAGAGCTGAGAGGCACACCAGGTCTGTCTGTAATTCTAAGCTGTGTTACTAGGTGGAGCACGAAGTCAGTCAATGCCCAGGTCTTTATAGAAAATAGAAACTACCTAAACGTAAGTAAAATACTTACATGGGATTTTCTGCAGAAGAAGTTGAGGATTTCATTAACCAGGGCTGTAGTATTACTAAGTTATATGATGTCCTGCTGCACAAGTGCTTTCCCCTCCGTGACTGGCGGGCGACAGGCAGGCTGAGGCTGCGGCGTCCCCTAGGGACCCTGGCCTGACCTCTGCTGTCCGGGGGGGCCCCTCCCCCGTCCTCTCCACTTCTCCCCTCTTCTGCTATGACTCCTTCCACCACCACCCCCCGCCAGGTGCTGTGTACTCCGCCCCTTCTGCCTGTCGTTTCTCTCTCCTTCACTCGCTTTCCTCTTGAGGTGCCGTCGCTGCCTTTGGTTCCCAATCATGACCCAGTTTTCACATTTGCTCTCCAAATGCTTTGAAGTCTTTGTTTCTCCTGGGCTTCTGTCTGCTCTCAGGATTCCTAAACCTCTGGGAAACCCACTTACCCTGCACCCTTGGTCCCACTGTATGACACGTGTCTGGTCGTCGGCATGGTTGCCACTCTGCAAGTCCTGAGTCCATGGCCGTGCTGACAGGACCCTGACCGTCACTGTGGCCTTACACAGGTGCTGGCCTCGTAACTCACAGCGCCAGGGATTCTCAGGGTCTGGGGCTCCAATGCAAGGTAGGAAATCATTTCTGATCTTTTTCTTTACTGGGTGGACCCCTGGGAATCAGGGACAGCCATGGAGGGAGTGCAAGGAAAGCCGAGGTGAGCGCTCAGCCCCTGAGCCGCAGACCTCAGCTGCTCATGGAAAGAACACACTGAAGGAGGGGCTCTCCATTCACTCACCGTCACCGGGAAGCTCTGACCTGAGACTCATCCCTCAGACCCTCCCACGTGGTGAAAAGCAGAAGTGACCATTTCCAGATTCTGTTTAGCAGCGGCTCTGGGCTCCTATGGTACCTGGTTCCCACTGGAAAGAGATGAAAGCAGAGGAAAATGTTACCTTCACTCATTTGCTTTCTTTTGTTTGTTTATTCAATATTTATTGAGCAGTGAAACTTCTTATCAGTAGGGACACAAAAAGGAAAAAGACAAAATCTGTCTCTTTAAGAATCTCGTCTTCTAGTGGGAAAGCAAAGTAGAGAGCATCCTGAGACAGCGGAGTGTCTGCTGTCGCTGGACTCAGAGGAGGACCTGACAGTTTGCCCAGTGGGGGATGTTCGGGAGACGGGGGTTAATCTGCAGGCAGAAATTTGCGAACACCAACCAGCATCCTGGTGGCCCCCTCCTTCTCGTGCACACGCACGTGCTCCAGGCACACTGGCCACTTTGCTGCTGTGAAATCTTTGAGGACCCTCCTGCTACAGAGTGTTTCCATATCCCTGGGGCTTTCCTGACATGTGCTACTCCTCCAGAGATAAGAGGCTGTGTTCTTTTATCGTCCGCATGGGCTCCTCTCACGTGGCCCTTGTTGGCGAGAGAGCTTCCACAGCATCATGGAAAACAGCAGCCCCACCTTTCTCTGACCCCTTGTCTTATTCTATCTTTTCCTGCAGCCCCTCTAGCCTTCAGAGATGGATTCTGAGCCCAAGAGGGAGCTGTGGGTGCAGCGAGATTTTTTGGAGAGGGTGGCATCTTCTCCCCACAAGCTCGGCTGGAAGAAAACATGCTGATTTTCAGAGAAAATGCATAAGTTTCAATTCCAGGTAAATTGATGATTAAAGGTGAAACAAAAAAACATGAAATCTGTAGAAGCATACATAAGAGAATGTTCTTATAACATCAGGGGAATGAGGAACTTCCTGTAAAAAAATCACAAAAAGTATAAATCATATAGGAAAACCTGGTAAATACCATATTTATTAAGTATAATTAACAATATTACAATTTAAAACTCCTGCACGTCAAAAGACATCCTAAAAAGAAAGGAAAGAACAGCCATGAAGTGGGAGGTGATATGTGTAATCAGTGCAAAGAACTTTCAACATAAAGATGAAAAGAAGTCAGAAAGACTTAAACAGGCATTTCATGGAGGATGAAATACAGATGCTGAATGAACACTTAAAAAGATCCTCAGTGTCATTAGTAATAAATTAAATGCAAATTAAAACCCCAATAAAATACCATTTCTCACCTCACCATCCGGGAAACTTGTAAGAAAGGAAATAAAAAAGTTGCTTGTGATTGGGAACAGCAGGAATTGTCACTCCCTGCTCACAGGAATATCAGCTTCTTTCATTACACTGTGTGGCTGGGAGAGCACACCCCTAACATCACACCCAAGGCGTAGAGCTGAGACGTGTGAGCCATTTCCATAGTAGTAAAGGGCCAGAAACACTCGAATATTTATTAACAATAGATTGGATGGATTTAGGGATATTGAAAGTGTTCAACAGAATTCAGTGGAGTACATTTGGAGATCTTTTGGCTTTATTGCCTGATTCATCATGAATCGGGCAACATTCTCTCTAGCACACAGAAAGCAGCTCTGAGAAGTTGTACAAATGAAAAACGTTTGTAGGCAGAAAATAGCAGGAACCAGCTACACAGGCTCAAAAGCTGGAAAGTTAGTGAAGGGAAATCTCCTTTAGGTGAGACAGGGTTCTCTCAGGCAGATAACCCAACTAGTGCTGGTCAGGAGATACCTGATTAACTAGTGCAAGGTTTCCTTTTGGGAGAGCTGAAACTACTTCCGTTAGATCTCAGTTTGGTGACGTGGGGCTTAGCATAAGTGATTCTACTGGAGCTGTTGTCTTGCTTTTTACAACCATATGGACTACTAAAGAGCAGTAAATTAAATTGACTACATGCATCAACACGGATGAATCTGAGAATCCAATGTTGAACACAAAATAACCACTACACCACAAAAGGAAAATCAGTGTGATTCTACTCGTGTAAAGAACCCAAAGGGGAAAAGCCAACGTATTGTTTAGGAATTCATATAAATGTGGAAATCTCTAATGAAAGCAAGGGAACATCAGATCGTTGAGACGCACAAAGGAAATAGAAGGTTCTATTTCTTAAGGTGGGTGATGAGAAGATAGGCATTTATGTTGCTATTATTCTGTAAACTATACATTTATGTTACCTGTGCACCTATCTTTCAATAAAAAACATGTCACACATCAAAATAAAGTCCAAATATCATTTAAATATAAAATTTGATATCATAAACTTCAAGAAGAAAATATAGCTATTTCTATAATCTGAGGTGGGGAAGACGTTTCTAAGCTGTTAGGCTCTGAATTTTGCCCATGAATCCATATGTTGAAGCGCTAATCTCCAGTAACCCAGAATGTGACCGTATTTGGAAATAAGGCGTTTAAAGAGATGAATAAACTAAACCGAGGATTTAATGTGGCCCTAATCTGATCTGGCTGGTGTCCTTCTAAGAAGAGGAAATCTGGGCACACAGAGAAATACTAGGGATGTGCACACACAGCACACAGCATGCAGGCTGCCATGTACAAGGCAAGGAGAGAGGTCTCAGGAGAAACCACACCTCATCACATCTTGAACTTGGACTTCCAGGCCCTGGAAGCTTGAGAAAATATATTTCTGTCATTTAAGGCCCCACCCCCGGCTATGGTATTTTATTATATCCACCCCAGCAAACTAATACCTAAGCATTATCCTGAATGCTAAACCACATACAAAAAGCTTAATGGATTTTAGTACACAACCTTGTTAAACATTTAAATGTCAAAAAGTGAAAGGAGAACTACAAACTCAGAATTCTATTTTTAACATACATGACAGAAGTCTAGTATTCCTAATAAATAGCTCCTAGATATGTATAATTAAGTGAAAATTCCAGCAGAAAAATATTGGCAAGAAACATAAGCTGGAACGCTCATGTAAATAAGTATAAATGGTTACTAGAAAATATTCAACCTGTCCATAAAAGCTAGACTGAGATATTAGTTTCTTTTCTATTGAGACAAGAGTCTTAATACAATATCTCACCCACTAACAGAAACTGTAGCTTTCATCCACTGCAGATCTATAGACTCTGTAACCTTTCTTGCTTGGCCCTTTGGCAGTACATAAACATTAAAAAGCTTTGGAAACGATTTCTGTTTTGATCCAGAATTTTGAATTCTCATTTCCTGGAATTTATACCAAAAAAAAAATAGTTGCACTATTTTAACTATCAGGATGTTTATTCTAAAATAAGAAAATATCTTACCTGCTCAACAATAACGATTTGGGGCAACAAAGCACAATTCCTTTTATATCATGCAAATATTTAAAATGGAAAGGAAATAAACCAACATATGAAGAGAGATCGTCTCTAAAAGGTAGATTGTCTAGGTGGTGGGATTAGAGGTGAATTTATATGTTTTCTTTCATGTTTATCAATACTTTCAAAGTTTGCTACAATAAATATACAGTATTTTGGTAATAAGAGAAACGTATAAAAGCTACTTCAAAGGAAACATGAATAGACTTGCTGAGTTCTGAGCCGACTTCTGTGAGAAGTGAACTGTGGGTGTGAAGGTCCAGGATTCATGTTGCCTCAGTTAGACTTTTGGTCCCTCACTCACTTACCTTGTGATCATGGCCCAGTAGCTAAAAGCTTCAAGTCTCAGTTTTGCCATCAGGAAAACAAGGAGGTGGTGCTACTGCTTCACAGACTTGTTTCCTGAAAGTAAAGGGCTCAGAGTGGGTGAAGGGGAGGCTGCTTCACATTCACACTCCAGCCACAGTGAAGAGTGGAGGTTCAGCAGGAAGGCTCAGGTCATGGTGGATCAAGAAGAAGAAAGGAGCGTTGAGAGATAAAAAGATACACAGCAGGACCAGAATCGGCACTAAGAAAGGTCACCCCTGTGCTTTGGGCAAGCAGATAATAATTATCACCAACTATTCACTTAGATTCTTGGGCATTACTACTTGCCCTTGCATGTGTGCTGATACACACATTGTCTGCGGAATTGTCCACACAGCTCTGTGACATAGTGATACTGTCACCTCTGCTTCAGAAGCAGGGAAACAAAGAGTTAGAGACAGTAGGTGCCCTGTCCAACATAACACAGAAAGGAAGGGGGGCTCTAGGACTGAGATATCTGGGTCATTCAGGGCCAGCTTATGTCTTTCCTATGGGCGCCCCCATGTCGACTTGGATGAGCCCCCTCTAACACAAGCACAGTTCAATTCAGCCTTGGGGAACTGTGAAAGGTATTTGTCTCCCACTTATAAGCTTAATCTTAATTTTGTAAAATAAAACAAATTATAAAACTTCAGTTAAGACTTCCCTGGTGGTGCAATGGTTAAGAATCTGCCTGCCAGTGCAGGGGACACAGGTTCGAGCCTTGGTCCGGGAAGATCCCACATGCCGCAGAGGAACTAAGTCCATGCGGCACAACTACTGAGCCTGCGCTCTAGAGCCTGCGAGCCACAACCACTGAAGCCCGTGAACTGTAGGGCCGGTGCTCCACAACAAGAGAATCCACTGCAATGAGAAGCCCGTGTACTGCAACGAAGACCCAATGCAGCACACACACACACACACACACACACACACACACACACAAACAACTTTATTTAAGTACTAAATAAAATATTGCTTTCACTTTCCACTAGGTATAATAAGAAAGAGAAAGAAGCAAAATTAGTTTACATAAAGCACATTGGGGTATAAGGGAATTCTTTCTCTGGTTAACCTCTTGTCTTCTGCCTGTGGGCCAGCTGCCTGCTTCTGGATGCTCACCTTTGGGGGCTACGCCCAGCTCCCGGGTGAGACGCAGATGCACACACCTCTGGAGGCTGCTTCAGCATCTCCTTCTCTGAACTCAGATGGTCTAGAAGCTCTAAAGCATCTGCCCACTCACTGTTCCCTCTCTTAACGGAGGGGCTTCGGAATTGACTTTCTGAGGAAACATTGTCAGTGTGACCCCTCCTCTTTCTAACTCCTTGACCCAAGAGAACTTCAGTCTCCAGTGTTATAATAAATCTCTCCTTTGATAAAAGATACACTCCCCTACCTGTATTAGTCTCTTATTGCTGATATAACACATTACCAAAAGTTCCTTCTCTTACAGTCCTGGAGTCAGAAGTCCAAAATGGGTCTCACTATGCGGACATCAGGTGTGAACGGTGCTGTGTTCCTTCTGGAGGCTCTGGAGGAAGGTCTGTTCCTTCACCAGCTTCTAGAGACTGCCACACTCCTTGCTTGTGGCCCCAGCACCCACAGCATGCCCACCTCGGTCACTTCCTCACATCTCCTCCACATGTGACCCTCTTAACTCTCTTGTTGACTTCTGAGGACCTATGTGATCAAAGTGCACCCTCAGAAATAACCCAGGAGGGTCTCCCTAGGTCAAGACCTTTAGTTTTTAAAAAAAAAAAGTTTATTGCATTATAGTTGGTTTACAATGTTGTGCTAGTTTCTGGAGTAGAGCAAAGTAATCCATATATATATATGTATGTATATATATATATATATGTATATATATATATATATATATTCAGATTCTTTTCCATTGTAAGTTATTGCAAGATATTGAATATAGTTCCCTGAGAAATACAGTAGGTCCTTGTTGTTTATATACCTTATATACAGTAGTGCGTATATGTTAATCCCAAACTCCTCATTTCACTTCCCCCCTCTTTCCAGAAAGAGGTAACAGGAAGTTTGTTTTCTATGTCTGTGAGTCTATTTCTGTTTTGTAAATGAGTTCCTTTGTATCGCTTTTTAGATTTCATATATAAGTGTCTTTCTCTGTCTGACTTACTTCTCTACGTATGATAATCTCTAGGTCCAACGATGTTGCTGCAAATGGCATTATTTCATTCTATTTTATGGCTGAGTCATATTCCACTGTATATATCTACTGTAAGGTCCGATCTTAACAAACGGCACCACGAAACAAAGGAAAGCTTCAAGTGAGCTTTATTAGGGAGAGCTCCCGGACGAGGTTCACTGGTCAGAGAGAAAGGGGCTAGAGAAGTCGCGTCCAGTACTGGATGAGGGGGATTTTTATTGGGGTAAAAGCAAAAGGCGGCTTGCAAGGGGAGGGGGTGGTTTGCTATACAGGGTAATTCCTTATTTGGTGAGGATACAGCAGGGCCAGGTGTTGGTTGGTCTGTTGTGGGGTGTAAGCCCATTTTCCCTTCCCATCAGCCCCATTGTTTTCTGGGCAGGAAGTTAGAGTCTCTTGTTGATTCCCAGAACAGGTGAGGTCGTTAGGTCCCAATGCCTCTCCTACCTCATACTGGTCGATGTTTTCTCTTACCCCCAGGGCCTCCTTTTACCCGGGCCAACGGATCTTACATCTACGACATCTTTTTTATCCATTCCTCTATTGGATATTTAATTTGCTTCCATGTCTTGGCTATTGTAAATAGTGCTGCAATAAAAATATGGTGCATGACTCTTTTGAATTATCGTTTTCTCTGGATATATGCCCAACACTGGGATTGCTGGATCTTATGGGAGTTCTATATTTAGTTTTTTAAGGAACCTCCATACTGTTCTCCATAATGGTTGTACCAATTTACATTCGCACCAACAATGCAAGAGGGTTCCCTTTTCTCCACACCCTCTCCGACATTTATTATTTGTAGACTTTCTGATGATGACGATTCTGACTGCAGTGAGATGATACCTCATTGTAGTTTTGATTTGCATTTTTTAGAATAATTAGTGAAGTTGAGCATCTTTTCACATGCCTATTTTCCATGTGTATGTCTTCTTTGGGGAAATGCAAGATCCTTACTTAATCCTTAGTGACACTTACAAAGTCCCTTTTGTCATGTAACGTAACATAGTCACAGGTTCTGGGGATTAGAACAGTTATATTTGGGTGGGGGGGAGGTATTATTCTGTCAACCCCACTACCCTTTCTGTGCAACCTCAAGGCACATTATCTTACACAATCAACTAGCATTTTAACAACAGTTGAGAATATAATCAACTACTAAATATGAGTTACAAATAATAAAACAGTGAGATCAGTGTGGGTCACAATAGACTGGCCTAGAACAATGGTTTCTTACTTTTCAGTGGCAAAAGAAGGGGAGCATTCTGTGTGGATACCGTCTTGCCAGGGCAGAGAGGTTTCTTGGAGGATGAGGTGGGGTCTGCACAGCCAGGGATGAGCCAGGAGGGGACCATGGGAAACACAGGCACAGAACCCAATGAACAGATAGGCCAAGCTACATAGAAAAATCTTTGTTCAAGTCTTATAGGTCAAGAAATAAGAGGAGAACTACAAAGACAAAATGTTATTTATAACATGTTTCACGGAAGTCTGATATTCCTAATAAATAATTCCTACAAATATATAATACTATAAACGTTGCAGCAGAAAAATTGGCATGATACATAATTGGGAATATTCAAATGAAGAAATACAAATGGTTACTAGAAGAAAGCAAAGGAAATCAACCTATCTGTATAAATTTAGACTGAAATATTTTCCTTTATGTTAAGAGAAAAGAATGTTTTTATATAATATCTTACCCGCTAACAAAGACTCTAGCTTTCATCCATGAAGACCTGCATGCTCTTCAAGTTTTTTTCTGCTTGGCCCTTTTGCGGTACATGAAAATCAAAAACCTTTAAAAGGTTTTCTGTTTGGCCTAGAAATTTCTGTTGTCATTTCTGGGAAATTATATCAAATAAATAATTAGGTATAATATTTTAACTATCAGAATGCTTACTCTAAGCTGAGAAATAATCTTTAGTGCTCAGCAATAAGAATTTGGGGAAACAAATCTAGTACCTTCTATATCAGGCAAATATTTAAATGGAAAGGAAATAAAACAAAAGAGATCCTCTCATACAGGTAGATTTTTGAGGTTGTGAGTTACAGGTGAATTTAAATATCTCTTTCATGTTTATCAATATTTTTAAAGCTTGCTACAATAAATATAAAGTACTTTGGCAATAAGAGAAATCTGTTACAAGAACTTGAAGACTACTTCAAAAAAAACACCAGTACACTCACTAAGCTCTGAGTAGCACAGGAGGTGACCTTCCTGTGGTTGAGAGGGCCCAGGAATCAGACTTGCCTGGATTTAAATCTTGGTCACTCACTCATTCACTCTGCGATCCTGGCCAAGTTACTAAAGCACCAAATTTCAGTTCTGTGTTCTCGAAAATCAGGAGAATATTTGTGTTGCCTCAGTGCTTTGTTACGAGGATTAAATAAGATTCTGAAATTTAGGGTTCAGGTGGGCACAGAGGAAGGCTACTTCCGGCCCACCCTCCAACCACATACAAGGGAAAGTGGAGTTTCAGCCGGAAGTCATTATGTCCGTGTGGATCAAGGGGGATGGAGAAGTAGAAACAAGTCAGGAGCGAGGAGAAGGGTCCAAAGCAGTGCCAGAATCCAATGCTAAGACTGACCACCTGTGGTCCATTTAGACAAGTAGCACATAATTATCTTAAATCAGTCATAGGGCTTATCGGGGATTGCTCCGTGCCCTGAGATATGTGCTAATACACACATTACTTCATGTAATTCTCCACACAGCTCTATGACATGATAATATTTTCATCTCTGCTTTAGAAATAAGGACAGTGAGGCATCATCCCTGCTTCCACATGGACGCCCGGTGCTCAGCTGCTGGTTAGGTGCAGATGCAGAGACTTTAGAAAGCTTCTCAGCATCTCCCTCTCCCACTCAGAGGCCCTCAGACCTCCTCAGTCAGGTGCTGGGCACACAGCTGCTCCCCTTGGTGCCCTGAGGCTCCCCTGGTCATGATCCGCTCTTTCATCACAGGAGAGGGGCTCTGAAATGATTTCTTTGAGGAAACATTATCAGTGTCACCCCTCCTCACTCTAACTCACAATACAAGGAAATTTCACTTACCAGTGTTATAATAAACCTGCTTAAAAAATAAGAAAAGATACACTTCCCTACAAGTATTTGTTTCCTATTGCTGATATAACAAATAACACAAGTTCCTTCTCTTACAGTCCTGGAGTCAGAAGTCCAAAATGGGTGTCACTGTGCGGACATCAGGTGTGAACGGCGCTGTGTTCCTTCTGGAGGCTCTGGGGGAAGGTCTGTTCCTTCACCAGCTTCCAGAAGAGGCCACACTCATTTCTTGTGGCCCCAGCACCCACTTCACTCCTGCCTCGGTCACGTCCTCCCGTCTCCTCCACCTGTGACCCTCTTAACTCTCTCTTTCATTTCCGAGCACCTATGTGATCACGGTGCACCAGCGCAAATAACCCAGGAGGGTCTCCCCAGATCAAGACCTTTAACTTAATCATCCTACACAAGTCCCTTTTGCCAGGTGACTTTACATCTTCATACTGGGGATTGGGGCCTGGACAACTTGAGGGGCCATGTTTCTGCTGGCCGCACTCCCTTCTGAGTCACTTGAAAGGACATTATTTTACATAATTGAAAATTTTCTTCACAACACTTTAGAATACAGCTAAGTACTAAAATATGAGTTACAGATAGTCAAACAATGGGGGTAATCAGCGTGCGTCATAATAGATGGATACAGAATAATGCTTTGTTAATTTATCACCAGCAAGAAGCAAGGCGTGCACACTATATGGTGGCAGCCTGTCAGGGCAGCTTCGTTGAGGACGAGATGGGGAGGCCAGGTGGCGTGTGCACAGCCGGGGATGAGCCAGGAGGGTCCCCGGGAAACACAAGCACAGAATGCAATGCACAGCTAGCCCTGCTGCGGGGTGTAGGCAGGAGGAGCCTAAGACATTAGGGTGGCGGCTGAGTAGGCAGGATGCAGCTGTGGGTGTGGGTGCCCCTGAGATGCTGAGGCGGCTCACTTCAGTTATTTGCGCAAGTACCCCGCCCTCTTGAACACCCAGTCTCACCCTGGTGTCTGGATCTAGAGTTCATTCAACACAAAGCACAGCAGCCTGTTGGGACCAAAGAGGGAAATTCTGGCCACTGGGGTGAAGGAGGTTTGAAACAAAGGTGTTAAGAGCAGGAAAGTTGCTTTCACTTTAAGGCCAGGAGGCTGGGAAGAGGGGAGGGAGCAGGGACACTAGGGCCGGCGCTGGTGACGTCTGGCGGCCCTTCTTAGATTGTGTCCCCTCCACTACCGGGAACACCCCCAGACTCTGAAAACTGTTGAGGGGCAGAGGCTGGGTGGGTTTGAGTTCCTGGGGTGAGAGCCAGGGTGCCCTGAAGTTCGGGGGTGTGGGGAGGAAGGTACAGAAGGAGAGGGGGCTCCAGGCTCTCAGGCACCAGGGCCAGGCGGCCTCCAGGTTTCTGTGTGAGAAGGCTGAGGACACGCTGGCCTTGGGGGCTTCCTCAATGTCAGGGGTTAGTCTTTCCCGCAGCTGGAGCTGGGGCTGTGCATGCGGAGGCGTCCTGGTGTGGGAGGGGTCCCTGCGATGGTGGGTGCAGCTGCTGATCTGCAGGTGCCTGCAGCCCCTCCCCCACTGTCCCCGAGGTTCCTGGAGCTGCTGCCCGCGGTCCATTGCCTGCAGGGTGGTGAGGATGGTGCCCCGGGAGTGAGGCCCCCGAGACCCATGAGCTCTGGGAAGGGTCCGCGTCCCTGGAGAAAGAGGCCAGCTCTCAGGCAAGAGCAGCTGTGTCCAGGAAAATCATCAATAAACAATCTATCACAGGAATAGAAAACAATTGTATGTGGGCCAAAGTGAGGCCTACAGACTGGAAGCCAACCGCTCGGATAGCTCTGAGGATCTGCTGCTCAGATGCAGGGTTTCCAGCACAGCTGTATGTCTCCTGAGAATAAGAATATCAACCAAGTCAGGGATAAAGCCCTTCAAGGGAAAAACAAAACAAAACAAAACAGAGACTAGCAGGTGCCCAGCGAGACAGCATGCCCATGGCACCTGGAAAGGGCAAAGTACCATGAAAGGAAGACCAGCATAGGCATCTTAGGACCCGGGGCATTTCATTTGTATTTTTAACACCAACATTCTTTACTTCTGGTCAATGCGTCCTTTTCCTTAACAATGAAAGCAGATGCTCAGTGTCTGTTCCGTGGGCCACAAACAGGCTGCTCTCGTGAGCGGGACATTCAAGGTAAGTCACACAGAGGCCACAGTGACCATCAGCTGTTGCACAGATCGCTGCCTTCTGCTCCTCACGCCTCCCTCGGGGGCGGCGGCCGGGAGGGACGAGGAGTGACCAGCGCAGCACGGCCCGAGGCCAGGGCTCCCGGGCAGTTCTGGCTGCACTGCATCGAGCCTGGGGCGGGGACTTCAGGCTCCGCCCACACCGAGGGTCTCCTCCCAGGGCCGGGGGCGGAGGCACAGCTGCCGGGCCCCGGGCCGGTTGGGGCTCACGAGTGAGTCCACCTCTAGGTCCCCTGGCTTCCAGGCTGCAGCCACAGGTCTGGCACTGTGGCAACAAGGCAGGAGCCAGCAGGTGCCTTCTAATCCTTCATGTCTGGTATGAGGAGCCCAGATTTCCCATCTCGGGCCAAAGTTTTTTTTGTGTGTGTGTGTGTGTGCACGTGCGTGTGCTTGTGTGTGTGTGTGGCTTTTTCATAAAGTTAAATTTAGTCAATTTGAAGAACTGCCTCTTCCTATGAGATCTGAATTTTCCTCTATTTAATTGTTAAAATGCTCCCTCTTTTTTTTTTTTTTTTTTTGGTAGGTAATGATAAAAGAAATTTCCACATGTTGAGGTATGGGATGTTATTCTGGCTTATACATGAATTAACTTAAATTTCATGCAGCTGAAATAGCCTGTGTGCGGCCTATCGAACATACATTATACACCTGCTTTAATTATTACAGAAAAAGACACATTGACCAAAAGTAAAGAATGATCATGTTAAAACTAAAGATTAAATATCTCTCTTCCTGGGACACCAATGCTCATCCTCATTTGATGATGAGACTCTCTTCCCTGGTGGTGGGTCATGCTGGCTCGCTCTGTACATGCTGATCTGTGTTTTCTGTTGTTGTTTTTCTCCAAATGCATCCCTAACTTGTTTAATGTTCTTTGTTCTGAGAAGATATAAAACTGTGCTGGAAACAGTGTTTCTCGAGAACAGTTTCTCAGAGTAATCTTGTAACAGGGAAGAACAAATCTGACTCCATATTAGATCTGTTTCTTTAACTTTAATCTTTGTATTCGGTTGCTGGTGCTTAGAGTTAAGAACGTTGCCCATAGCCTGAAATAGACAGGGTTGCCCATTCTCAAGACTCTGACCTTTAAGAGTATAACACTTTCCCATTCATATAGCCATAAAAAAGTTGCAGAAAAGAGAATAACACTTGTTTTGTTGGAGGTTTACACGAACATCGTGACCTGACCTACATGCACAAAGGATTCCTGCACCAAGAATTTTGCAATACCAACCATGCTCCTCCCTCACCTGGCCTTTCAAAATGCTTTGCTGAAATGCTTCGGGGAGTTTGAGTTTTCTGGGGGCATGAGCCACCTGTCTCCTTGTGTGGCCCTGCCATAAACCATCGTGTGCTTCACACTTGGATGTTTCAGTGTTTTTGGTCTCACTGTGCGTTGAGCAAAGGAACTTGCTTTTGGTAACAACCTCAGAAGACGGCTTCTGAGCTGGTCCTCAGTTTGGTTCAAATAAAACACTTTTTAAATCTTATTATAGATTGTTTATTGATTATTTTTGTTTATAGTAATATAGGTATTATATTTTAATTCAACTATAATTATGGCATAGATATAATTTTATGTTCTGTTTTCTTCACTCAGTGCTTTATCTTCTGCATTTATAAGTATGACGATTGATTTTCAAAAACTACTTTGGAATTCAAATAATTAATTCAAAAATACTTATTTCATAATACAATAAGCAACAAAGCTGACCCTTAGGAAGGAGAATCAAGCTTTGCTTTCTCAAAGTCATGCAGAATAGATTTTTCTAAGGTTCAGAATTGTGTAAAATATTTTTTAATAATGCAGAGACTCTGAAATATATGGCCTTCCAAAGTTCCAGAATTGACAATGTTTTAAATGTCAATTTTCTTTTATAAAGTGCCAACTTTTCTTGGTAGACTAGTGGCAAGCATTTTGTAATTATACAATGTGTAAACCCTTATGCACGTATTCTATTTTGCAGTGTATTTTTATTGCCTGCATTAGAATGTACAGTTATATGAAGAGAAAGGCATTGTATCATTTACAATTAAATCCTCATAAAAGTTTAAGTTCTGAACTATGAGATGGACTCAGTAAATATTTGTTAATAATTGAAAATTGAATCCATGAATATATGTGATTTATATGATTCTTCTCCTGCATGACACATTTATGGCCTTGATTCCTGAGTGACATTTTCCCTTTAGGGATCAGATGGATACTCTAGTCTATCTCCCTTTTTCTCTGTGTGTGTGTGTGTGTTTGTGTGTGTGTGTGTGTGTGTGCACATGCACACACACATGCATTCACAGGAGCACATACACCGACAAATGTTGCCCCAACATCCTGTGCTTTATAGACCCTTTGAATACATCATGCCTTAAGTCATTGGTCTTCAATTGACCTCAGTGTTATAATGAATGTTTTGGCCAACAAAGAAAAAGCAATTGATCTAAAGACGGGGACCTAGCCTCTCCCTAACTAGCTTTCTTGCAGGTTTAACTTACAAAATGGGCTTTCTCTGTATGCTCATCTTTCTCCAAGCACTTTCTGTTTTGAGGATTATTCATCTAGAGCAAAGAGTAGATCTTTGGCGGGCAGACTTACAAATGAAGCTCTGAGGGGCAGTGCTTTATGTTTCCATGAATTAGTACATTCAAGCCTGCTGTTCTAAAACAATCTGGAAATGGATTGCTCCATGTCTGCAATGATCTGCCAGTTTCTCAGTACCGAGATAGGTATCTGCCCTTCTTGTGAGAAAAATCCTTTGGCTCCAAAATGCTAATATAGGGGATAAACCACTGCCTGACTCTGAGTTCTTGGAATTTTTCTGTCCAGGTACACACAGTTCTCCAGGAGTAGCAGCCTTGTAAAAGAGTAAATTAATTTATAATTTTCTTTTAATTTATGAGAGAAATGATACATTAAAAATTGAAGTAACAGGATTAGTTGAATTAATGCTGACTCTGAGTTCTCTGTGTGTGCTGAGACTGGAGCTCCAACTGAAGGCTCTTCCACCATGAGTACAGGTGTAGGGTTTCTCTTCACTTGAGTGTCCCGGTGGTTGAAGAAAGAGAAATTCTAGCTGAAGGCTCTACCTCATTGATTGCAGATATAGAGTGTCTCTTCTTGAGTTCTCTGGTACATATAAATGTGAGAGCAGCATCTAAGAGTTCTTCCACATTTATTATATTTATAGGGCTTCTTCCCAATGTGACTTCTCACATGATGTCTAAGGTCATGGCTTTGTCTTATGTTTTCCCACATGATGACACTCACAGGGTTTCCTCTCCAGTGTGAATGAGTCCACGACTTTGAAGTAACCAAGTTTCAACTGAAAGCTCTTCCAGATTTATTCCAGACATAGAACTTCTCTGCTATTTGAGCTCATATATGTGAATGAAAGTTGGCCTCTGATGAAGGGTCTTCCACATTCACTTCGTTTTTAGGGTTTCTCTCCAGTGTGATTTTTCATGTGTGTAAAGGCAAAACTCCAGCTGAGCTATTTCTCACTGTCATAACATTTGTAGGGGTCCCTCCAGGGTGAGTTCTCTCATGCCATCTAAGTTTAGAGCATTGACTAAAGCTTTCCCACATTGATAGGATCTATATGGTTTCTCTGCAGTATAATTCACCTTATGTTATTGATACTTAAAAAAGGAATATTGGCCAAAGACTCTTCCAGATTAGTGACAAGTTTAGGATTTTTCTCCTGTGTGAATTTTTGGTGTATATAAAGGTGAAGGCTCTAGTTGAATTCTTTCCCACATTCCTAGCATTTATAAGGATTCTCTCCTGTTTGAGTTAATACCTGTGAAATTCACGTTGTTGCATGTGAAATCTCCTCACATGCATTACATTCCATGGACTCTCCTCCAGAGTTAAGACTCTGCTATGTGCAAGGAAAGGAGAAGTTGTTACAGATGTTCACGCACGTCCATGTACTCATTTCTCTACGTACTGGCTCTAGTCTGCTCTCTCACTGGTAGTCTTCTTTTAAAATAAACTGCCCATGTTCGTTCTATTCACATGCAGTGTTACTTGGTGAATTCACACTGATTTTCTATTTTGTATCCTCTCGCCTGCATAACTTTCTGATTAAATTTTAAGTCTTCTTTATTTTTCACACGTTATATACATGAGCTATGTTGAGGCAATTCCCCTTTTATTGAAACTGAAGTTCCAGTTTGTCTTCAGGGAAATGTTATTCCAAAATTTAAAGCATTCCAAATATTCTACTGGGACAGAATTTATGCTCAGGCGTTTTATCCATCAGCAGATTGTCATGAACTCCTATTTTATCCCATTACCAGGTCTCTTATGTGACGACTGAGTTCATCACCAAGAAACATACCGTTGACCTGCAGATAAATGGGTCCTTCCTGAACGCATGCTGTATTGGTATCATTTCATGTTTTTTAAGGTCACCTTCTATGTCTGAGAAAAAGAGAAAAGAAATAGCTACAGTGACTTAGGGGAAGGAGAATTTTGCAAATGCTCACAAGGCTAATCTAAATATGTGTCAAGTATTGGCTTTAACACAGAGAAAAGATGTGAAATGGAGGAATATAGCAACAATTAGATACATGATATAGAACATTGATGATGTATACTATTTTTAAGAGTAAAATGACTGAAAAATAAAATGAAGGTGGGATGTCAGGGAGATTAAGACACAGTAAATCAACAAAAGGGAGAGACTGAAACAAAAGTTGCTACATGAATAATAGTAACAGAAAGAGCACTTTCTCAGAAGCCAAGGAATGTACATAAAGTTAGATGAATAGAGATTAATGTGCTCAAAGAATTAGGACACCATTGGAGTGGTATTTCTGCATTGGCCTTACAAGGTGTGAGAAGACTTCTTCTTCAAGGAAATCTGCAGTTGACATTACAGGTCCTGTTCTCTCACTGACCAGGCCCCTCTCCACATAGAATCGCAAGAGCCTGGAGCCCACCTAGAGCTGGGACTCTGGGAATCCTCTTTCTTCCTCTACACCTCTTCTCCTGATTACGGCTGGGAAATCACATCTACTTGTAGAGGCAAAAACCATTTGTGGAAAAATGTATATGGATTTGGAGTTCTGATTTGGGATCTGCGTGTGGTCTTCAGGTTCACATCAGGAGGAGAAGCAAGGCCAACAGGAAAGAGCAGCACAGGGAAGGGTGTCCTGAGCTCTGGCAGCACCACCAGCCCTTCCCCAGAGCAGAAGGATGCTGACCATTACTTCAGATGTTAAGGAACTGTCTGTTGATGTGTAGGTCCCAGCACTTTGACAGACTGCAGGATCATTTTTTCCCACTTCCCTCTGACCAGTGTGAATCAATTGTTCTATAGTGGATTAAACTTTATTTTCAAAAAAGAAAAATCCAATAGTATAACTCAATGCCAACCCTATGACTTGAATTTTAAAGGGACAATATCTGTTCTGTGTAACTTTGTAGGGTTAAACTCCACCGGAGTTTGCACAGCAGAATGGTTTTTGGAAAATATTTAATGCACTTATTTATCCATTTAAGGCCTCCATGCAGTGAGCGCCCAGCACTGGTCTGAGTGTTAGATATGGAGCCGCAAGAAAGACATACTACAGTTATCGGAAAGTCTACTATCTTTTGAAATGGCAAAGATGAAGTAAACAAATGAACAAGATCATTTCGTCCAGGTTTTAGTAAGTGCTTTATGAATGTATATGTGTCAGGGTGGGGAGGGGAGTGCACTCTGGGGAAGCTACTCTGGATGATTTTTTATTAAATAAATAAATGCTGACAGTGTCATCCACAGAGAACAGATGACTGTTGTTCTCCAGCATCACATCCCTGTGCAGGTTCCTCTGAGATGGCTCTAACAAGCCTCCCTTTTTTTTTTTTTTTTTTTTTTCCGGTATATGGTCCTCTCACTGTTGTGGCCTCTCCCGTTGTGGAGCACAGGCTCCGGACGCGCAGGCTCAGCGGCCATGTCTCACGGGCCCAGGCGCTCCGTGGCATCTGGGATCTTCCCAGACCAGGGCACAAACCCGTGTCCCCTGCATCGGCAGGGTCACTGTCAACCACTGAGCCACCAGGGAAGCCCAGGTCTCCATTTTTTGATGAAGATTATAGCCACAATTTGAAGGTGGCTAATTCCTAAAAACATGCTGGACTTTCTGGTTCAGGCTTCTCCATGCCCAAGAGTATCCAGAGGTGATGGTTGAGGGTGACTGCACTGGGATAAGGCAGCTGTGTGTATCAAAAGCTTAAACGCTTCTTGAGGCCAAGTCCAATATTTCTCTGGGCTGACTTGGCCTATGTCTTTCAAATGCATCACAGAGATGTGCACACTCTGAATACACAATAGTTTTCATGATTAAGGAATATCACATAAGTGATGTGAAATAACCAGCACATTCTATGACAGAATGTAAGTTCTGAGTTCTGGGCTAGCAATTATAATATTTGTACTCGGGAATTAATAAATAAACCCTGTGTTCCACCAATTTTTATTAAATCTACAGACAACAAAAGGCAAGAAATATCCATCTTCTGCCACTAATCAGCTTTGATTTTGGGCAAATTATTTCTCCTTTTGAACTTCACAATTTTCAGGTGTGAATAAGTTTCATAACCTCTTGAGAGAGTTGAGTGATTACATGATGTAATAGGTAAGTGCTTCTCACATAACAAAAGCCAGTAAATAAAAGCTATATATTATTATATGTTATTTATTATTTGTTCAGGAATATTGTCATTAAAAAGTCAGAGCGCCTTGAGGCAATGTGCACCCCTCTGCATGACTGGATAAGTTTTATAGTAAACTTGGGGTCAGGAGGTGTTGCCTGTATCATCTCCACTCTCATCGGTGTTAATCACCAGATGTGAGGACAAAGTGTGTATGATGAGTCCAGGTGCAAAGTTCAGTTGTCCCCTTGGTTCACATCTGCTGTGTAAGGGGAATTCTTTCCCTTGGGAAAGCAACTCATGGCTCATGAAGTGAAGAGCTAAAACCATGGAGAACAGAGCCAGCAGCCACTGGTGGGGATGACTGGGGCGCCTGAGTGAATGTCTAGGGGTTCCCAGAATGAGGGAACAGGCTGAGGAGGCCAGGTCTGCAGAGTCAAGTTTACACAAGGTCCCCACTTGCATCTGGGCTGGGTGGAGCAGAGACATTTACGGGCTGGGATGCCAGCTCCTGCCTGCGAGCTGTTAGTATGGGGCAGAAAAGCAGGAAGTGTGGCCCATCTTTGTTTCTGAAGACACTCATCTTTCTGGCTCCAGACACCAGGCTATAAGGAAGACTTGATTCTTGTTTTTCAGAGTTGTTTTAGCTATTCTAATTCCTTTGCCTTTCCAACTCAGATTCTTTAAAAGATAAATGCATATCCTGTTGTTGGTGCTGGCTTTTCTTTTCTTTATTATTATTATTTTTTAACTACCCTGGAAGTTCTACAAATGGCTATTTTCATTGAATAGTTCATTATCAACATCTTTCTAAGTCAGTACCTATAGATCTACCTCATTTAAAAACTATCAGTAACCCAAACACCAATTGATAATAATGCATTGTGGGGATGCACTAACCGGAATTTATTTACCTAAATTCTCTTAATGTCTATGTTTTTGAAATACTCTGGTTTTATATTAAGTAAAGCTGATATCAATATTCTTATTACACATGTAATTTGCAGAGATGTTCCCCACACAGCCGTTTGTTGTTTGACTTTACTTGTGGAATATGTAAAGATCAATTTGTGGTCAAGTTTACCATTCATTTCTTTGATGGCTTCTGGACTTTTTAAAGAAATGCTTCACAAGGACTCCACTATGAAATCACAAATAAAAATTATTCATACAGGTTTTCACCGAGTACATTCATCGTTTCAGTTTTTCACTCCACACAGCCAGAGTCGCCGCAATATCTCTAAGTCCGCCCCGGGAGCAGGGACCCGCCCGTGTGCTCGGGGATCCTTCGCTGCAGCCACCCGGCGACATGTTCCCAGCTCCCTCCCCCTTTCTGTCTGCTGCCGGGGTCGGGCCGCGTCGTACCGAGCCGGGGGCTAGCTCCGAGGCGGACGCCCCGGGACGAGCTCTGGCGTTTGGGCGGCCCGCGCTGCACCCTCGCCGGCCGGCGATCGGGATCCTTCCCGAGTCCGTTCTAGTCGTTTGCCGGGCGCTACATAGCGGCCGCTTTGAGATCGTCCCTTCCCTCCGTAGCTTCGGCGACTTTCGCGAGGGCTGTGACTCGGCCGCCAGGCGCGAGGCAGAGTTCCGGGAGGCGCTAATGCTGGCGGCGACTGTCCCGGTGGCGCCGAGGCGTGGGCGCTTCCTGCTGTAGCCGGAGATTGGCCGAGCAGAGTCATGTGGTGTGAGGCCGGCCTTGCGCTTCGGGGCTGTGGTTGGGGTGGTCCTGGTGGGTCTACCAGCCGGCCCTGTAGCCCTCCGCCCGCAAGACTGAACGTGGTTATAGGACACGGTGTCCGTGCCCGACGTCGTCCTACACGTCCTGGTGGTCGTACTTTCTCGATTTTTCCGAGTCATCCGAAGGTGCGGAACGACACGGATGTACTCGGACGGCGCTTGGCTTTCCTCGGCCTCTCCGCTGGATCCCGAACTTATTCACCAACTTTTTACGTCTCTCGCCGGAGTGGAGCCGGCCCGGATGGAGAAACAAGGAGGCACTGGGAGGGCGACAGCGGGCCTCCTCTTCAGCCTTCCCGCGGGACCTTGATGCCCGACCCACAGGCCGTCTGGCTGTGCGTCCTCGCCGCCTTGGGGACCCGGGTCCGTCCAGGTGCCGTCGCGGCAGTGGAGTTGCTTCCCGGCGACCACCTTCGTTTCTCCAGCTTCCACGCGAAGCGGTCACGGGGCTCCGTAGATGGGATTCCCTTCAGGTCAGGCTGCATATACAATGTTCCCGTCACCTGTTCTCCTCGGCGCAGCGCTTGTGTGTCGACAGCACACGCAGGTCCCCTCACCGCAGGGTACGACACGGAGTGTCGCGGGCGAGCTGGGAGGACGCTCCAGGCGGCAGCCGTCCCACTTGTGTCTCGGTGGTCGGAGCCCCTAACAAACGTTTGGGAAACGGGGTGCGGCCTGGGCTGTCCGCAGATGGTCCGGAGGAGCCACGAGTCCGTGCGCAATCCTGGTTGGAAGCGGTTGTCTGAGGCTCCCCCGCGGAATAAGCCCTCTCTATGGATCCTAGGAACGGTCTCTGGACCCGCGGTGGCCCACACCGGACCGAGCAACGCGACGAATGGCGGCCTGGGTGCGACCCCAGGAGTTAGGGCGGCGGCTGTTCGCCTGCGCCCTTGCACAACCCGGGTTCGTCCCGCTGAGATTCGCACCAGTGGAGCTTCACCTGGGAGCTCCTGCAGCAAGGTCGACCAGATGGCTTGGCAACGATATTGGGGACGAGAAAAATATGCATTGGATTAATGTGTTTTTTTTTTTTTTTTTTTATTTAAGTGTGGGACTCACAGTAGACTCACCACAATGTGGGCATTCATGAAATAAGAAATCCTGAGATTTTGGTAATGAAAATTACCATTTTTTTTTTTACTCAACACTAGTGTAATTATTACCACTGTTTGCAGTTAATTTTGAAAACACTGACTAAAGATTCTTTATCCCAAGAGTATTTGAAGATGTTGAAAGAGGGTTTCCAGAATACAGAATTTTCTATCTACGCCTGGGAGTCAGGGAACTCATCCCTCTAATCATGAAGTCCTGCCCCACACCCTGCAGGACGCAATCTGGAAAGCCAGACACAAATCTGTGCAGCAACAGACCCCAAGTGTCAGTGCTTGCTCAGCGGCTGAAAACTTCCTCATTATTCATCCTTTGCATTCAGAGCAGAATGTAGGAAAGCCAAATATGTTGCCCTAGGCAGTCATGCGGGCTTCCCCTCTTCTTGTCCGCCGTCTCCAGCTTCCTCACATCACAACTTTCTTTTTTGCCACCAGAAAGCACTTCTGCGTGTGCTTGGGTCAGTGTAACGTGAGAGGCAGTGTCTGTGCCTCTCAGTCTGTAGCGCCGGCTCTGAACAAATAGTGCTTGTCTCGCTTGGGAGGTCTTTCGTCATGTCTACAGAGCTTAGTAGAGTGAGAATGAGAACCAATCAATAAACAAACAACTCAGGATTATATGGTTTTATGACGTTCTCTTATAAAAATCACATTACTCATGATGATTTTTAAAGTGAGATAGATACACATATCATAAAATTCACCCTTTCATAAGTGTACAATTCAGTGATTTAGAGTTGACATAGAAAGTTGTACAACCATCATCAGTACTAATTGAGAACATTCCATCACCTCAGAAAGAAATCCAGACCTCATTATACAGTCACGTCCCCTCCCCACTCTTCCCCATTAGCCTTCAGCAACCCCCTGTGTGCTTTTTGTCTATGGATTTGCCTGTTCTGTATATTTCAAGCAATTGGAATTGCACAATTCTGGACATCTCTGTCTGGCTTCTCACACTTAGTGTCATGTTGTGGCGTCTCATCCATGTTTTAGCCTGTGGTTCACTCGTCTGTTTCACTTAAGAATTTGCCATTCTAGGGCTTCCCTAGTGGAGCAGTTGTTAAGAATCTGCCTGCCAATGCAGAGGACCCATGTTCGAGCCCTGATTCGGGAAGATCCCACATGGTGCTGAGGGCCCATGCACCACAATTACTGAGCCTGTACTCTAGAACCCGCGAGCCACAACTACTGAAGCCTGCAAGCCTAGAGCCCATGCTCTGGAACAACAGAAGCCAACGCAATGAGAAGCCCACGCATCACAATGAAGAGTAGCCCCCACTCGCCGCAACTAGAGAAAGCTCGCACACAGCCAGGAAGAGCCAATGCAGGCAAAAATAAATAAATAAATAAGAAATAAGAATTTGCCATTCTAGATCATTAAGATATACACACGTACACAGACACGTTCTATCATTTTTTTAAATGTGAAACATACAGAATATATAAATTCCATCATAACCATTTTATGCACACAGCTCCATGGTATTATTGTCATATTTTCCTGCAGATTCTCAACTTGCTCCACCATCCTACAGCTTCCCCCAAGCCCCACGGGCATGAGCGCAGTCTTGTTGTATTTTCTCACAACCCCACAAATCACCCACCCCGACCAGGACTCCACCAATGGGTGCCTCGTGCTGGCGGCCAAAGAAGACAACACCTGTGCAGGGAGTGGGGTAGTGGTGGAAAATGGACAGAGAGAAGAAAGGAGACAGAGGTGACAAAAGCGTGATCCCCCGGAACCCACAGTCTCCCAATCAAGTACAGCCCACATATCCTCAGAGTGGTGTGGCGTACGATGATGGCATCCAGGGGGGCACACTGCCAGTGAGGCTCCACTCCCCAGTGTGCTCTGAGCCATGGACTC
Source organism: Tursiops truncatus (assembly GCF_011762595.2). Classification (NCBI taxonomy): domain Eukaryota; kingdom Metazoa; phylum Chordata; class Mammalia; order Artiodactyla; family Delphinidae; genus Tursiops; species Tursiops truncatus. The sequence goes on along the minus strand of NW_022983296.1, from coordinate 385,785 downwards.
CCCAGGCTCCTGTGAGTGGGCCACTTCTGTCACATCCTTCAGCCCTCTGTGGACCACACGCTCAGGCTTGGACTTTTGATTTCCTAGGAGACTGTGCACACTCAGGGTGTGTGACCAGTTGCAAAAGGTCAGAACCAGCCAATAGCAAAGTCCTGTCCGCTGTATTTCAGTGCCGCCCTGACACCACCTGCCCTTCTCCTACTCACTCTTTCGTTACTCTATGAAAACATTCCACCACCATATTGCAAGCTGGGGTTACGGGGACATCAGTGACAGGGGACAGCAAGAGTTGAGCATCTTACAGTGAGATGCCAGGAACTCATCCAGGCTCCACCTCAGCCAGCATAACTGTCAGATTTACTTAGAGTTAGGAACAGAGGCCCCAAAGGCACTATTGACTTGAAGTAGGCCATGCAGAAAGCTTAGAACTGAGGTCTGGTGGCCAGTAAGTCTACCAAGGAGAAACACTGAACCCCAGGTAATCATAATCAGGTTGGTTAAAGGCAAAGAGGGAGGAATGTGTCCTGGTGGGGGAGGGGTGAAAACTTCCTCTGTTTCTGCTTCCCCACTTCCCACTGCCCAGGGGTCCAGACACCGGTTCACGTCCTCCTCAACACCATGTGCTCCCATAATGTCTTCTCCTGGCTCAGGCACCACAGAAGGGCTCCTGCCTTTAAGGTTCTCAATACTGAGACGTACAGCCATGAAATGTCTTCAAAGTGTAAACAAATTGAAATGAAAGATAACAGACCTCCAGACTACTGAAGTGGCAGAGGAGGTGAGGGTGAGTAACGTCCCTCGGCCTCCTGGTCCTTGAATGAGGGAGGAGGAGGAGGAGGAGGAGGAGGAAACTGACCTTCGGTGAACTTGACTTACACATGGCCGGTGTTTAATCCTTTCACTGTTCAGTCATTTAGCCATCACCACACATTTACGAGCTCCTCTCTGAGTCTCGCCCAGTGTCCTCGCAGAGTTCACAGGCTGGAGAGGTAATCAAAGCATGATCACAGCCCTTGGATGTTGCACATGGGGCCAAAGTCAGCAAGATTGGGTGGCCATCAACATGTCTTCATGGATGAGGCAACATCTGAGCTGGGTCTCGAAGGATGAGTTCTCCTCTCGCCAAAGTGGCACTGAGTAGGAAACACACAAGATGAATGAATATGGGAATGAAGGAATAAATGGGCACGCCCCTAACACCACACAAGGACGGCATCCCACCAAGATGGTGGCTTGGGAACACAGGGTGCACTGGGGGAAGAGTGGGGAGATGCTGCAGCATGATGCCTGCCTCACTCCTTTCATGGTCTTTGCTGCTGCAGTGGCCTGTGCTCTACCGGCTCAGGGAGATATGTCTGTCCTCTGCTCTGGGATCCTGTAGCTCCTTACCAGCAGTGACCACATGTGGTGATCCATGTGTATTTGTCTGCCACATAAGGGGTCTTTGTGATGAGGGAAAGTTTGGTATGCATCCCAGGACTGAAAAGAAAGGGAGGATGGAGCGTAGTCCTGCAGCAGTGGGATCAATCCCACTGATTGATGCGGGCTGCTGGGGTGGGGTGAGGCAACAGCCATTCCTGGAGCTTGGGGGGCACATTAGTGGCTTTCTAAGCAAATGGACTTCCAAGAAAAAAAATGCATCTCAGTTGCGGCTGCACTGACTTTGAGAAGCTTGGTGAACCTTTGGGCAGAGACCTCTGGAAGGAGTTGGACATAGAAGATGAAAGTGTGAGAGAGTGTCATGATCAGAACTCATGACCCAGACGAGATGGGAGGAGGTGGAGTGGAAGGAGACTGAGGACACAGAGGAAGATCATGAACTGGGGTCATCAAGGTGGAGACCCCTCAAGTAAATTCCACCGCCTGCTAGCTCCTCACAGAGTGCTGGGTCCAGGGAGGCCACTCAATAGACATGCACTGAGTTGACCCAAAGTCACCAAAGTTTTCACGTTGAGTCACTGGAATAGAATATGCTGAATTCAACAGATTGGTGGTGAGGCTTTTATGTTAATGAGCTAAGAAAGTGAAAGGAAGAATACAAATAAAAGCAAAATGCAGACTCAAGAGAAATCTAAGAATCCACACTAGTAACTAAGACTCTCAACATGCAGCCCACTGTGGCCTCAGGGCCTTTGCACTTGCTGATCTCTCAGCCTGGAACACTCTGCCCTCTCCATTGTTGTTCACTGAACACACTCAAAAGTTTGCTCAACCTTCCTTCCTGACTATTTCTCTCCAAGATACATATCACCATCGGACGTTGTGCCCATTTAATTTTTTTCTATCTCCCCCACAAGTCTGTCGCCTGCATGAGAATGGGGACTCCCTCCTTTTTCATCACCACTGCTGCACCTCAGTGTCTGGAACAGGCCTGGAACTCAGTGGGAGAGAGCTCGGTATCAGCGAGATTATGCCAGATGGAGAATGAAGGGTTTAGGGGACACTCTGCTGCAGGTCTTGGTCTCTTGTTCTGCATGTATCTCACTATTATAATAAAGAGTCAACATCAGGCCCAGGGAAAGCAGCTGCTCTGACTTGGGGAAAATCCTATTTATAACCTGCACCTCCCGCGCTGAAGTCATACGGGTGGACATCAGGTCCCAGGCTCTCACCGGCATCTCCCCTCCTCCCACCATCTCCTCGCATTTCCCTGAGAAACCCCGGCTCAGGATATCCACCAGTCCCTCCACTTGGTGGGGCCGGTGCTGAGCCATCAATATTTCCAACTGAGAAAGGGTTTTGTCTGTGCTGTGGAAATAGAAAGCCCTCTCCTCTACCTTTGTCCCATCTGAGTCTCAACTTCCTCTCGGCTACACCCGCACCCAGAGGGATTCTGAGTTTTTGTTCAGCAGGTGAGAACCCGCACATGGCAGGCGCTGAGGTTCCTCCAGCCATCGCGATGCACCCGAACCTCCATGATGAGTCCACAGGCTGTGTGAGCAGATGGGGTCCCCCCTGCGGACTTCCCCCGGTCTGGGCCTGTACCTTCTTCCTCCCCAAACCAGAACCAGAAACAGGACACTGGCCGTGGCTCTGAGTGGGGAAGGGTAGGAGGGGACAAGAGGGCCCAGTGCACTCTGATCCCGGTGAGGGTTACCAGCGGTGTAAGTGAGACAGTGGGGCGGCTTGGCCTGCTTGGTGGCCGGGATCTAAGGCTGCTTACAAGCTGTAGCTGCACCTGCCAAAGATGTTGATGGTGACAAAGTGCTCCTGCGTGTGTAGGTGCCAGAGCCACTCACACAGCTCTCTCGCAACCAGTTACAATAAACACCCGCACTGATTGGCAACAGGGGAAGGGCTGACTGTGACCCAGGAAACTCCCCCTAGCCTCTGGCGCACATTCTGGCAGGGTCTCTGAAGATGCTAAAACGGTCTGCTTTGGCTAAGAAGACACTGGAGAATTTGAATACTGGCTTCTAAGGTACATTTTTGGTAACGTAGAAAACTGTATTATTTCAAAATTTAAAGCCTACGTTATGATTTTAGAACCAGATTACTTAGATGACTACTAAAATGTATAGTGCAGGCATAGATGAAAATAAAGGCTAAGTTGTTATAAACGGTTTTAACATCAATTTGTATTTTTCTATATTTTATATTATAGTATAAAACTGGTGTTTCTCTCTCTTTCTCTCTCTCTCTCTCTCTCCCTCTCCCTCTCCCTAGCTTTAAGATGTGTGTCATCATGTACTAGGTGCCATTTCTCCTGCACCATGTACACTTCATTGTGTAGGAGAAGTGACAACATTTGTTCGCAAGAGTGTAAATGAGGAGCTGAGGCACGCGCGGACTGGGGCACTGCAATGTGGTGAAAGAAGGAAAGCACTTGGCCAGGGTGGATTTGCCCTGGCCTCTGGGCTCCTGCTTTGCCCACACACTTGGGGTGCCCTTGTTCACTCTTGACCCAACAACAGGAGTCAAAAGGAGCAGTGCAGGCAGCCCTAGCCAACACCTTCCATATACTTCTCTCCACTTACATCATGGGTAAAGCGTTCCCTCAAAGATCTTCAAAGTTCTGGCCTCTTCTGATTTATTTCCTCTTCATTAGTCTTCTTGCCAGTGATGTCACTAACTAAATTAGCCTATACATTATCAATATTAACATATACTACTGGAATATAAATATTATTATAGTATTGCTATATTATATATTATTTATATATTATGTTTATATAGTTGTAATAAAGTAAATTAATAATTTAAATGAGTTAATATAATAATATGAATATATATTACATCTGAGAGACAAGCCTTTGCCTCCTGCGTGCTCAGTTCTGCTCACTGAGACACACTGTTTGCCTGTAAAAATGAAGACTTGAGGGCAAAGTGAAATGTGTGGGGGAGGCGGGCAGAGAAGACCCAACCTGCAATCACAGTGAAGCCTCCACAACCGAATCCCTCAAGTGAAGCACGAAGTGAGTTCTCAACATCAGCATGAACCGCACAGTCTTAGTGAGGGGAGTGCATGCCAAACTGCTCTCCCACCCCGTGCGCCCCGTCTGGAGTGGGGGTGAGGAAGCTTCCTCCAGGGATTTCTTCTCTTTCCCTGTTCTCTGTTTCCTCCCCTCTAGATGGTCGGATGTGCAGGACAGCTAAGGGCACTTCTGACTTTCCCCGAGTGTGGGTGCTGGCACTGACTGGAGGTTGTTAATCGTTCTCACTTAAGTACAGGCAGTGAGTTGGTTTAAGTCATAACCTGCAAAAAAAATCAATTAGCAGGACTAAATATGTACATAATTTGGGTGCGCATATTCCCATACACTCAATCTTCTATATGTTTACAATGAGAGGTTTCCAATTTTTACTCAGATTTTCAAACATTGGAGATTGGGAAATTTAGTAGTTGCCATTTGGTTTCAAGACGGCAGACTGAAAAGGGACTAAATGTAGACAAACATAACATAATTTAGTCAAAGCTGTCCAAGTGCTTTATAAATGTTAGTGTATCATCTTCCAGACCAATGAGAAACGCCAGAAGAAATTCAAATAGAGACCTCACTTTGTTAAGCGAAATGGTGATGGTAGGAGGTGAGGTGAGGAAGCTGGCCCAGCGTGAGTGGTGGGACCAGGCAGTTCAGAAGTTATGGAGGTGGCTGTGGCGGCAGCTCTGCCACGTCCACCCCGGGCTGGTCTTTCAGCGCCCAGATGGGCAACTGATGTAGGTAAACTCAGGGTAGGGTGATCAGCTGATCACTGGCCACTTCTTTAGCATCGCATATGAGCAGAACCCTGAGAGCTGGAAGGTGTACAAATTAGAGCCTGTGTCACTCAGACTGGTGGATCGTGGTGGCTGGAGGAGCCCCAGCGCCTGCCGCCTGTGTGTTCTCACCTGCTGGTCCTCCACTGCACTCAGGATGTCCAAGGGCAGAGCGGGTCCCGGAACAACTGTGTGGGTCACACATGCTTCAGAGACCCCACACCCCAACCCGGGGGTCTGGGCAAGGCTTCCCCAGGGTTGAATCACAGCTCAACTTTGCCGTCTGCCTGATCCTGCTTCCTCCCTGCCTGCCACAAAGGCTGACATTTTTTTTTCTTGGTACACGGGCCTCTCACTGTTGTGGCCTCTCCCATTGCGGAGCACAAGCTCCAGACGCTCAAGGTCAGCGGCCATGGCTCACGGGCCCAGCCGCTCCGCGGCATGTGGGATCCCCCCGGGCCGGGGCACGAACCCGCGCCCCCTGCATCGTCAGCTGGAGTCCCAACCACTGCGCCACCAGGGAAGCCCAAGGCTAACATTTAATATACAGTCCTGCCTGTCCAGATCCATACCAACCTCTGCCTTCAGAGAAACTAACTTGTGATGGCTGGGAGTGGGAGAGACAATGTGAGAGGGATTTTGGATGCAACCAGAACGCCCACGTGGGCCAGGAGGAGAACACATAGTGCCCAGCCTGGGTGGCAGTCCAGGTGCTGGAAGGTCACAGTGATGGGACAGCTCCAGCTACTGTTCTCAATGATGCCCCCAACACAGGGCCCCCGCAAGGGTCAAGGTTTTCACGATGAAAATTAACTATTATATATGAGTGAGTTGCACTAAGCCTTTTCAGTGAGGGAGCTGGAGTATTGATAGAAAGACCACACTGGGGTTTACTGATACAGAGTCAGACACCTTCTAAACAGGCTCTTGAAATAAGAGGAGATGACCTCCATGAAGCTACTTCAGTTCTGCCACGTTTCAAGGATCAGGAGTCAGTAACACATGATGAAAATTTAATTTCTATGCTCAGTTACTGAACTCTTGAAAATATAACTTCTGAGTTTTCTCCATGCTATAGAGGAGGTGTTTTCAAAAGATGTCTCCTCAGCGTGCCCCCCAAAGTTCAATGCAGCACTATTGACAATAGCCAGGTCATGGAAGCAAACTAAATGCCTATCGACAGACGAATGGATAAAGAAGGTGTGGTACATATACACAATGGAATATTACTCAGCATAAAAAGGAACGAAACTGGGTCATTTGTAGAGATGTGGATGGATCTAGAAACTGTCATACAGACTCAAGTAAGTCAGAAAGAGAAAAACAAATATTGTATATTAATGCATATATGTGGAATCTAGAAAAATGGTACAGATGAACCAGTTTGGAAGGCAGAAATAGAGACACAGATGTAAGAACAAATGTATGGACACCAAGGGGGGAAAGCGGGGCTGGGGTGATGGTGGTGGGATGAGCTGGGAGATTGGGATATATACACTAATATGTATAAAATAGGTAAATAAGAAGAACCTGCTGTATATAAAAAAAAAAGTGTCTCCTCATACATGGGCTTCATGTGAACAGGTGCAAAGCAGAGTTTGTTCCTGTGCCAACAAATTCTTGAGAACACAGGGAGAGTGGCCAAAATCAGTGACATAATAAAACAGTTCTATAAAGTAAGAGTAAAAGAAATCAACTCCATGTAGCAGTGTCCCACTCTCTCAACTTATGTGTTTGTATTCAAGAAAAAAATAAAATCTGCTTCTAGAATAGTTATTGAAAATAAAACCTTGGATTTTAATAGGCTGAAAAAAATTTTTTGGAACCGGATTTTGTTTTCTAAAATGTTATTTTGCTTTCATTTTTGCCTGGAACAACTTCACGAGTGCCTATGTCTGGGAGAGTATGAATTAACCAGAACGTTCTGAAATGAGGATCCTCTTCCCTCTCAGAGCACTTGAACTGGCCATTGTGATGTGTGAACCCAGAGGGGCCAAAACAAGCCTCAGAGAAACGTTTTGTTTAAAATAACAGCAACAGCAAGCCTTCCTAGAAATACTGTTCTGTGTAGTAGAATTTTCCCCAGGCCACAGAGGCTGAGCCACATAGGCCGCATCTCAAAGTATGATGCATCCAGGGCTGGGGTCTGGGAGCTGCCTTCAGGCCTGGGCCCAACCTCTCAGGAACCCGGTGACGAAAGCCAATGCATTGTAAAACCTACAATGAAAACGCACAAGCCCCCAAATGTGCACAACGTAACGTTTTCAATGCCAACCTCAGTGTCCTGTGAATTATTTGTGAACATATTTAAAAGCTGTGTTGGGGATGGCGGCAAAGAAAAAAGAGGATATTGGCCGTAAAATTAGTTCTAAAAGACTTGTAATCAAACTAAATAAAAAATCTCTCCAATCTTTGGGGAAACATTTACTAATTTACAGGCATTGTCCTAAAGTTAACAAATCCCTTACGGTTTGGGGATTGTTTGGGAAGATGAAGCAACAAGGGTCTGAAGCTTTAAGAGCCAGTTCAGGGCCCATCTCAGCTGAGGTCGGCCTGCCCTTGAGCGTCTGGATCAGGACTGAGCGGGCAAGGGGTCAGTTTCAGGGGCACGTTTACTGGCTGACTTTGTTCTCTCCCCTCAACCCTGCTGAGCCACAGCCCCTGTCACCCCTTCGTGGTGTCAGTTAGAAGATGCCTCTTTCTTGGGAGAGGGGAGGCTCCTTATTCTCAGACACAGAGCAGCAGCCACTGGTCCTATGTCTGCAAAAGTCCCATGTAATGAACTCATTTGTACTACTGTGTTTTATCATTAATGTGCTGGATATTTTTATTTAATTCATCTGAAAACTGGTTATCACCACAAGAATTTTATTTTTGGCTGTGCTACATGGCTTTTGGGATCCCAACCAGGGGTTGAACCCAGTCACCACAGTGAAAGCCCGGCATCCTAACCCCTAGGCCACCAGGGAACTCCCATCACCACCAAGTTTAATAACAGAATTAGGTGCACCAGATACAGCCTAAAGTTTAACCTAAATTTTACAGTGAACTTTTTGCCTGAAAGTTGTAAGGAATTTGAAACAAGACTAGACTGTGTAAAGGTACCACAAAATATGCTTGGTGACTGGGCTTTATTAACTTTAAATAAAATTTATACACAAAAAATTAGACACAATTATTTACATAGTGATCAGCATAATAAGTGAGGGATAGAAATAAAATATGAAACTGGATATGCTTATAGCAGTGTTACCTGATTCTGGAAAGCTTTTTTGCACTGTTATTATAAGCAATGGAAAAACCAAAAGAAAACAAAAGGAAATGGTGGTAATTCAAAGTCTTACTGTTACGTGAGAACAGCAAGTTGCAAAGCAACAGAAATTATTTATTTAACAGAACTGAAAATGAATCCACGTTATTTGTGTGTAAATGTAGATTTGAAAAAAAATATTTAAAGGTTGGGGAAATTATACAAATAAACATCACACATCTTGACAGGGATGAAAGGGAAATGTATTTGGTTTTTTTTTCGGGGGGGTGGTTTGGGCCCTGCAACATGGCTATACGCTGGGGTCTTACTCCCCCAGGGCCCTTGGCAGTGAAAGCATGAGTCCTAACCACGGGACCACAAGGGAATTATTTCCCTAAAGTAGGGTAAATTTGAACTAAAATGTGCACTGCTTGTATTAAAACACAACAACAGTAACTGTGCATGTGGTGTTATAAAACTAGCTTGTCGTAAAGCCTAGCCAATACATTTCGGAGTCAAGCAACAGGTAGGTTTATTCTGTGGGAGAGAATGCATCTTAATGTAAGGATTAAAAACAGAACACACACGAAGCACAATTAACGAAACCCTGGCTGCACACTGTTTTGTACTCTAGTCACTAGAACATTTCTTGAGCACTCGCTGGGCTGAAGTCAGCCGGAAATCAGTTAGTTGCCCAAGGCAAGTCAGAATTTATGTCAGGCTCATAGAAAAGACAGATGAGTTTATTAGTTTGGCTACTAGGGTCTCTCAGTGGAAGAAAAGGTACATTTTAGTCTCAAAACTTGTTTGGGGGCTTCCCTGGTGGCGCAGTGGTTGAGAGTCTGCCTGCCGATGCAGGGGACACGGATTCGTGCCCCGGTCCGGGAAGATCCCACATGCCGCGGAGCGGCTGTGCCTGTGAGCCACGAACGCTAAGCCTGAGCATCCAGAGCCTGTGCTCCGCAACGAGAAAGGTCACAACAGTGAGAGGCCAGCGTACCGCAAAAAAACAACAACAACAAAGAAACAAACAAAAAAAACTTGTTTGGGCCTGTTTTCTCAGGAATTGCTACATGAAAAACAACACACACCAACATTAAAAAACACCGTTTTTGCATACCTGGTAGCTTCTGCCAATTTAGAGATTTCTCTTTTTCTGCCACGTGTCCAATGCCATATAAAATAAAGGAGACCGAGTGGGCAGCAGGCAAAGCCCCCGCAGTGGTCAGCAGCCGGGCATCCGTGCTGGCAGCCGCAGCTCAGGGCGCCCTGGGCTTCGGTCCTGACCAAGAGTGAGAGAGCCACGGAGCATTTCCGCTCCGGGTCCCTAAAGGCATTTTATTCCTGGATAATCTGGATCTACAGAAAGCAAGGGATGGCCTTATATTGTTTTCTACATCACCCACAATTTTAAATAATTTGCAAATTTCTTATATTTTGCAACCAGAGATTTGGCATTCTGGGGACAGAATATAAATATTACTACCTAACTCAGTGTAAATACAGTATAATTAGAAAGATGTGTGAGTCTAACTTACCTTGATATCCTAGTTAATCTGGCTCTCAGTAGATAAGGTTCAGACTATATACACTGGACATTCTACAGATTGGACAACAAGTGACAACTTTACTCCATTAAAAAAAACAAAAAACAAACAAATAAATCCTTCAGTTCCCTACTGTTTTGTTTGTTTGGTTTTTAAGCAGCTGGTCACACTTGCCATGGAAGAACAAATATTTATATGCATTAGTGCATTAAGTACAAGCACATTAGCTTGGATGGGTAGTTTTAGAAGAGCACAAAGCCATCTAAAATCATGTCTATGAAATATTTACAATTAACCACAGAAACAGGCTCTGCCATCTAAAAATATACTGGGGACCAGCCCTGAATTTTTTTCTCCTGTGATCCTGTTCAGACAGACAGACTTGATAAGTTCGGTTTTCTTATGTAGAAAAAGAAACTAAAAGAGAAACAAACAAAAGACTTAACCTAGCAGCTCACAAGTGGGAAACAAACTACTATTTATTAAAATATTTGGTAACACTCATAGTGCAGGCTTGAATGCTCTCAATTCGATGTACTTCACAGAATGTTTTTATACCTTTTCAACGACTGGTCTCCCCCAATCCTCGAAAGCTTACTTTTATTCGGTACAGTTAACAATTAATATGTGTTGAAATTACTGTAGCTGTGTGTCCTGGTACAATTCACAAAAATAACTAAAGACTAGAAATGTTGATAAAATATTCTGGAGAGACTGCACCCAGAGCATTTAATCTTATATGAACAAAAGCCTGTGCACAAACACATTTTATACGTGCTTTCAGGGAGGCTACAGGCTCCCTGGGCTCCCTAATCCCCGCAGATTAAGAGCTCCTTGGCTGGGAGGTAACAGAAGACTAAGGCGTCCCTACTTACCTCCCCATTCAGGCCTCTGGTCCCATCACAGCCACACTGGTGGGAAGGAAGTTGGACGTTCGGTCACACACTGTCCCAGCTGCAGGGCGATCAGACACGTTGTAAGGAGTGTCATCATAGGGAAGAACGAATTTCATTCCACAGTGGATGTTTTGTTACTTTAACCTCTGTGTTCTATTGCCTTCGCTTTGAGTTAAGAATGTTGCCTCTAGCCTGAAATAGGCAGCATAGCTCATTCTCAATGCTCTAACCCTTAAGGGGATAACACTTTTCATCCATCTAGAGATAAAAGTTGCAGAACAGACAACATTTCTTTGTTGGAGGTTTATAGGAACACCGTGACACCTTCGTGGACAAAGGATTTTCCTGCACCAAGAAGTTTGCAACAACCAACCTCGACCCCCTCACCTGGCCTTTCAAAATGCTTTGCTGAAAGCCTTTGGGGAGTTTGGGCTTTTGTTGGGCACAAGCCACCCATCTCCTTGCGTGGCCCTGCAATACATCTTTCTCTGCTCCAAACACGGACATTCCACTTGCTTGGCCTCACTGGGCATCAAGCACAGGAACTTGTGTTCGATAACAGGAGAAGACGTGTCACACCACACCTCTGCTTCATACATTCTGCTGGGCTTTGTGCGATGGCTCAGAAGGAGATTTAGACAAAACACAAAGAAGAGTACCAGCTCACTTCAGCAATCCACATGGGAATAAACACCAATATTTACTGATCTTTTGGTATTCCAAACTATGTTGCCATGCATAACCTTGGCCTGTGGTTTTCCACTGCTAGAAAATTTATAGGATAAGTTTCAAAGGGATGTGAAACCTGGACTTTCTCTAACTGAAGGAACACTTGATAAGATGTTACTATGTAAAGATAGTGAGTTGCTGAATCCTTCTGAGGAAACTGGCAAGGAGACTTCCACTTTCTTTAAACTGTAACCTCTCTATCAGACCTTTTCTCCACCTGTGTATAAAAATATTCCCAAATCTGTTCTACCTTCAGAAACCCTGCATAATCTGCTCTTCTTCTGAGCACTGCCCTTTATTCTCATCCAATCACAGCCTGACCTGGTACATACCTCCTGTCTCTACCTTGCCCTCTGCCCATCATTGCTCATCTCACTCCATTAGAGCTGGACTCCACATGCCAGATAACCTCCGGTGTATAGAGAAATGGATCATGGATGATTCTGAACCATGGAGCCCTGGAGCCCAGGAGAGATGGGGCATCCACAGGGGTTGTAGCTGAGGAGAAGAAGAGGGAGAGGAATGAGGTTTCATGCATGAAAATTATTCAGGGGAACATGCTACAGAGCCCAGATTCGGGGACAGGGTAAGTCAGGTTGCAGGTAAGTCCTTGGGAGCTGGTGCCCAGTAATGACGGCTGAACTGGGAGGCAGGGGCTCCAAAGGGAAGAGTGAGGGGGGAGGCTGCTGGCAGTGATGGGCAGAGCACACACCAGAGCACGATGCATCAGAGAAGCAAGAAGGCATAATAAGCATCCCAAAGGAAGGACCGAATATCATGGCAATGAGCATGTGACTGTAGTGACATGTGTCACAGAAGGGTGGAGAAGAATGGAAAAGAGGTAACAGGAAGGGAGATTAGATGTCACTGATAAACTCAGGTGTTTCACGACAGGCCAAGGGCAGAAGACAGAGCATGGGGTACACTGAAGGATGCATAAAAATCAATAAATACAAAACATACCTGTTCAAATCGAGAATTTGTTGAAATGCTCTTTCAAAGAATATAGGAGTAAAATTGCAGGTGAGAGGGCATTGATGCTGAGGTGATGGCTGAAAAGAATGATTCCCCCGCCTTAAAAGGGATCCCGCCAGGAACATGATGTGCAGAGGCAAGCAAGGAGGCCACATGACACTGGTGAAATGATGGGACAGGGGACACATGTGTCAGGTGGAGACCCTGGGCCTTCTCTGGAGGAGGCGGTTCTTGCAGACACCACATGCCCGTGAGCTGAGAACATCAAGTGGGAGATAGCTAAGTCAGTAAGGGTTACTTCAGCTGAATTGCGTTTGTAAGTGTGCGGATAAAGCACAATACGAATGATCTTGGCAACAGGGCAAGGAGTTTGCAGCTCTGCGGGGCTGCCTACCACCAGACACAGCCTGCTGGCTTAGAATGAGCCCCTTCACCCCGAACTCTTCTTACTTTTCCGTCTTTTCTTTCTTTGTTTTAAAGCTACACGTTCCTTAAACTCTCCAAGCAATTTCCTGGTGACTGTCTTACACAGAAGTAGGAATTCTAAGGTCTGGTTCCCTTGTACCCTTTCTATGTGACCTTCAGAAAGATGAAGTTTTTCTTTGAGACAATGGCTCTGCAAATTTATAAATGAATTCATTTTCGCTCATGCTGAGCAAGACTGCTGAACTCGGCCTTCAGTCTCCTGTGTTAGAAATTATCTCAGTGATGTCAGAAAAGCCCCCGCTGATTTCAGACCCTGTGATCTTGCTGGTGCCTCGCCTAGTGCATCCAGCCCAGTAAGATTTCTGGACCCTCTGTCTTCCCCCTGTGTGGGTCCAGGACATCTAATGTGCACTAGGAACGTAGAGGAGCGTTCACATCAGCAGCAAATCTCAGACCACAGACTCCCAGCCTGAGCCAGGCCCTGACTTGGCACATCCTTCCCATTCCACCCCCACCCCATCATGTATGCCCCTTACTCAGGACAATGGAGCCACAGTGTTTTCTCACCATCCGGTTTGGACCCATCTCCAACTTTCTGACCTTGCTCTTCCCTCTGCCTAGGATGCCCTTGCCCTAGACCTTCAAAGGGCTGGTGGCTCTTGCTCACCTGGATGGAGGCTCAGATGTTATCTCCTCAGAAAAGCCTCAGGGCCCCCCTCATCTAACACTGGACACTCCCCAGCCCGTTGCACATTAAAGTTTTCTTTTCCCCTCACATTTTAAATGCCATCTGTAATGAAGGAGGCTGAGTCAGCAGCAGAGAGTGCCCCGCTCTGGTGAGACTGGCCTGCTGTCCTGGCAGCAGTGGCCCGGGCGCTGTGGCCTTCAGTCATTGCCACCTTCGTTTTCTTGATAGAGCTGTTCAAAGTTATTTTTCTTAGACTTTCATTTACAGGAGTCTGTGTACTCCGCCCAGCAACGTGAGAGCAGGGTCCCTTGTGTCTCATTCATAATGTGTCCCCAGTGTGTACAATTCTCAGGAAATGTGCTGAAGAATGAACACAAGGGACCTTAAGGTCCCATTCGTCCAGGCCTCTCAGTGACGGAGGAGTTAAGTGAGCTGCTATAGTCTCTCAGCTGGTCACCTCCGGCCAATCCAGAGATGCTCACTGCACATTTCAGAACAGAAACAACTGCTAATGACTACACAAAAACATGAGTGCTGAGATCAAGGAAAAAATATTCTCTACTATATCAACTGTGGGAAAGTGTATTACAAATAGACAGCAGAAATGTGTAGATGGTGAAGTATCTTGAGAAATGTTGAATGTAAACTTTGATAACGAGCAACAAGAAATAAAGCATCCCCAGTTCAGTGGATCAGTGCTTGAACATATGTAAGACGATTGCAGACATGGCACGTTCTTTAACACCATACACAAAAATAAACTAAAAATGGATTAAAGACCTAAATGTAAGAGCGTGTGTTTTCAAAACAATGAAACCTTGTGCTCAATAAGAATGGGTCAGTTTTCCTTCAATACAGTCATTATTGATCAGCGATTAGTGATCAATTCTGTCTTTATTATCTGTGTTTAGTGACTTTCTGTCTTTATGAAGTTGTAAATATACTTAGAAACACTAGGGTTAATCAGGAACTAACTTTGAATGGTAACTAAATAGTAGAACACAAATGATGTTAACTGTTATATGAGTGTTCAAATACGTATGCACATGTCAAGAATCAATGGTCACTAGAATAAACACATGATTTGTGATTAAACTCTGATTCTTCGATTAATTCTATTGCTGTTAAATTTTATTTAATATTTACCTCATAACGGAAAAGAGAATTAATTTAATCTTAAAAAGAGTGCTGCTGGCTGAGGAGGCCCGAGGAAAGAAAGCGGAAGCCTAGTGTTCGACTGCTGCTTTTCTCTGACACGTGCGGTCTAACTTTGAGCTGCCTCTTTTTGCAGTCCTGAGAGGCGAAAGCGCCGGTTGTCTGTTACCCATACGTTTTTGTAGGCAAGCCATGGCTCAGCTCCAGACACGCTTCTTCACTGACAACAAGAAATATGCGGTAGATGATGTTCCTTTCTCGATACCTGCAGCCTCTGAAATTGCTGACCTTAGTAACATCATTAATAAATTGCTTGAGGCCAAAAACGAGTTCCACAAACATGTGGAGTTTGATTTCCTTATCAAGGGCCAGTTTCTGCGAATGCCCTTGTTCAAACACATGGAACTGGAAAACATCTCATCAGAAGAGGTTGTGGAACTAGAGTACGTGGAAAAGTATACTGCACCTCAGGCAGAACAATGCATGTTCCATGATGACTGGATCAGTGCGATCGACGGGGCAGAGGAATGGATCTTGACTGGTTCTTAAGATAAGACTTCTCGGATCTGGTCCTTGGAAGGAAAGTCAATAATGACAGTTGTGGGACATACAGACGTTGTAAAAGATGTGGCCTGGGTCAAAAAAGACAATCTGTCTTGCATACTACTGAGTGCCTCTATGGATCAGACTATTCTCCTATGGGAGTGGAATGTAGAGAGAAACAAAGTGAAAGCCCTGCACTGCTGCAGGGGTCATGCTGGCAGTGTGGAATCTATAGCTGTTGATAGCACAGGAACCAAATTTTGCAGTGGCTCCTGGGATAAGATGCTAAAGATTTGGTCTACAGTCCCTACAGATGAAGAAGATGAAATGGAAGAATCCACAAATCGACCGAGAAAGAAACAGAAAACAGAGCAATTGGGACTAACAAGAACTCCCATAGTGACCCTCTCTGGCCACAAGGAAGCAATTTCCTCGGTTCTGTGGTCAGATGCTGAAGAAATCTGCAGTGAATCTTGGGACCACACAATTAGAGTGTGGGATGCTGAGTCCGGCAGTCTTAAGTCAACTTTGACAGGAAATAAAGTGTTTAACTGTATCTCCTATTCTCCACTTTGTAAACGTTTAGCATCTGGAAGTACAGATAGGCATATCAGACTGTGGGATCCCCGAACTAAAGATGGTTCTTTGGTGTCGCTGTCCCTAACCTCCCATACAGGCTGGGTCACATCAGTCAAGTGGTCTCCTGACCATGAGCAGCAGCTCATTTCAGGCTCTTTAGATAACATGGTTAAGCTGTGGGATACAAGAAGTTGTAAGGCTCCTCTCTATGATCTGGCTGCTCATGAAGACAAAGTTCTGAGTGTAGACTGGACAGTCACAGGGTTACTTCTGAGTGGAGGAGCAGACAATAAATTGTATTCCTATAGATATTCACCTACGACTTCGCACGTGGGTGCATGAAAGTGAATGATAAATTTGGCTACAGAGATTCCTTCTGTAAATGAAATTGATAGAGAATTCTCAGATTACATCGATGCAGATGCAGGAAGCAGCCTTTTAGATTAAAATTTATATACTGTTTCACCCTTGATGATAGTTATCACTGTCTTTTTCTTTATTTTGTATTTATTATATAAGTTATGTTTATTAAATGTAAAACATGGCCTGCATTCTCTACCTTATGAAAACCCTTGAAATTAAACTGAGTTTTTAATTTAAAAAAAAAAAAGAGTGCTATTCCTGAAGAACTGTGTGTACCTGGACAGGAACATTCCAAGAATTAAGAGGCAGGCATAAGTTCATCACTTACTTTAGACTTTGTAGCTAAGGGTTTGCTTTGTTTTCTTTTGTTTATCCACCAAAAACCGGTCAATATCTCCATGACTATGTATGAAGGTGGAAGATGATTGCAGACATGGTACGAGTCCCACTTTCAGAATGTGTTCAAACACCAGGGGCGTGTACAATCATTCACAGAGAGACAACGCCCAGCCCCCCAGAGATCCATGTGTATGTCTACCCTCCAGAGGTTTCTGACAAGTGTTCATATATTGTACAATTATAAGATATTTGCAACTAGTCTACAATGATAATTTGCCCTTGATAAAATAAAATTCATGTTTAAAACATTGTCAATTATAGGACTCTGAAAGATTATATACTTTCAGAATGATTGGGTTATTACAAATATTTTACAGAATTCTGAACCCTTGGAAAGCTATTCTGCAAGACACAAGGAGAGGAAAGCTAGATTTCCTTTCCTAAGAGCAAGTTTTGCTCTTAAATACATTGTAAAATAATTACTTTTAAATTTAATTGTTTGAATTCTAAATTATGTTTTTGAAAATCAGTATCTTTTATAAGAATAGAGAATTTTCTCTACAAGCCTCTTAAAATTCCATTTACCAAATATTTTATTTGAGATTTAATGTGTTTCCATTTTAAATGATATTAGACAAAATAATATCTATTTTGATTATTTTATTGGGGTCCTAATTTTATTCTAATTTAATTTTAGATAATTCAAAACAATTCACAATAACTCGTTTTTACCAGATAAATCAGCATTTCCCAGAATGTATTATAGGCTATATACACTATTGATAAATTTCAATTAAAATGTACTTATAAATACAAAAGAAAACTACAAACTGTCTTTATCTATGTGTTCTCATTATGCAGGAATGCATTTTAAGAAAGAAACGGTGCACCAGATGCAAGAGTATATCAGGAAGTTGCATGAAAATGCTTTTTATTTAATGTCAAAAAATAGTTTGATTCTAATTAGTTATTTTTGCTTTTATAAAATTTTCATATGTAAATTATATAGTAATTGTGTCATCAGTGTGACCATTTTTGTAGCTTTCTTTCCTCTGAGTGTAAATGGAACTTATTAAATTCTGATAGTTTTCTATCAATAAATTATTATTGTTTTTTGATTTTCATGTTCAATAAACTTTGGCAAACACTGCTACAGTTAAAAGGGATGTCTCTAATCCAAAGGTCAAACTAGTTTTATGGTTTACTCTGCCCCATTTGTAGGATTGGAAACACGTGGCAGTTTCTGCAGTTGATGCTAATTCAGATGGGAGCTGTATTCCAGTTATGCTAATTTGTGGTGATTTCTTGGATGAAAGAAGTCACCACATGAATTCCCTTCTCAGCCTAATAATAACTGTACATTTGGTGGCTAGGTTTATTATGAGATATCTGAGAGTAATTTCATCAGTTTTACAGCTACCCAAGGTTTATTTCAAGGGCCAAATTCACCAAAAGTTTACATGCTTATTAAGTGTAACCTTCAGCATATAGTGGTAAGAAAATACTACTTTTCTAGAGAAGGAGCTGGCAGACTTTTCTAAAGGGCCAAAGAGTGAATATCTTAAACTTTGCCATATGACCTCTGCTTTATCCGTCAAGTCTGCCATTGTAGCAGGAAAGCAGCCACAGATAAAAGGTAAACAAAGGAGATGTGCTCCAATGAAACATTATTTATAGGCACTAAAATGCGAATGTCATATAATTCTCATATGTTGCGAAATATTTAAAGTTTTTTTCAACATTTAAAAATACAAAAATCATTTTTAGCTTGCAGGTTGTACAGCACAGGTTGGGGGCAGAATTTGGCCCATGGGTTGTAGGATTTTATGGCCTGATCTATAGAGCCACAGTGGAAGGGACGCTTCTTAGAGACGAGCATTCTGAAACAAACAGATTGCACAAGAGCTGTGCATAACCTATGCTCTACTAAGGCCTGAAACACGTTCTGCAGTTTCACTTGGAGTCCTGCGAGTAAGGCTCCAGCTTCTCTGACGGCTAATGACCCAGGGGAGTCGAACAGCTATGTTCTGCTCCTAAAGGGTTTGGGGCTATGAGCCGCCCTTGCTACTCACAGACAATCCCTACAGATGACTCTGGTAATGTTAACTCAACCGACATCTTATATTGGCAGAGAACAGAAGGCATTCTGCAAAATATTTTTAAAGAATAATTTTTGCCCAGGATGGGAAATCTAGGCTCTTTCACACCAGAGATGAAGGATTAAAGAAGGGGCCTGCCTGGGCACGAGTAGTTGGCTCCTGCCTTGTTGTCCAGTGCCAGCCCTGGGCTCAGGACAGACAGCACAGGGGCCCAGCGCGTCCCGCTCCAGTTCTCTGGCCCCAGCCTGGAAGCCAGCAGAGTGAGAAGTGTAAGCACACCTGCCCCCCAACCAGCCCAGAGCCCAGGGCGGCACCTCTGGCTGCTCCAGCAGGCAAAGAGCTAGCCAGGAGCAGAGAAAGGGGGTGGGGCCAGATGGCAGGAAACCATACATCTTGTAAACAACGGGGGTCTGTAGGCAGACAAAGAATAGCAGGAACTTCTGGGCGGACAGAAAATGATACATTTTTTGATGACAAGTCTCCTGGAGGCAAGGGAAGGTAGGAAACCGGCAATCTCAGGCCTCTAAATGTAACCTTTTGCTCATTATGCCCTCATTACAATAAAATTAGCGTTGCAGATGAGAAGTTCCCATCATGCACTGGGGCGGGGACACTTCCCACTAAGGCTAAATAAGGAGGAAACTCCCACCTCCCCTCAGAAAGGTGGAGCTGGGTGAAAATCAGGAATTGCGACCCACAAGCCCCACCCTCCCCAATGAATACTCCGCCCCTTCATTTTCACGTCCCGTGTAAGCAACCTGTCCAAGGGGCTCGGCGCCGCTGCTCAACTCCGTCGGCCCTCTGTGCCCCAGAAGTCCTCGCTGTGCCTTCTCCTTCTCCCTGTTGTCTCTGAATTTTTCCTGCGACAAGATGAGAACCTCCTCTCTGGTGAGGACGCGGCTGTGGATCCACCAGCTCTTCCTGCAGCTTGGCCGGCGGGTCTGGGAGGAGCCCCTCGGTGCGGGCGGAGACCAGGGCTCCCGGCCATGGCCTTTCTGCTCCGCTCCCCGGGCTTCCGGGCGGGGCAAGCGCTTCAGCTACAAAGAGCTCCGCTGCAGGGCCCCGGCCTGGAGCTGGAGGAGCGGCGGGAAAGGAGGCCTCGCCAACCTGTCCCGAGCCGCCCAGAGGCCTCCGCCCACAGGGAAGGCGGCAGAGGTGGGGAGCTAGCGGGCGGCACCGCGCTCCTCGCAGAAGGCCTTCCGACCCCAGGCTCTTCCCCAACGGGACCAGAACCACCCCGGCTTCCTGCACTCGGGCCGCTGCAGAGCTGGGCTCCTCTTTATCCCGCCGGCCACTCGCTCCCACCTGGGCCTCCGCCTCAGCTCCTCCGGGAACTCGGAGCCCTGAGATGGGCCAAAAGAGAGAGGGGCTCAGGGGCCGCTGTCCCAGCAGCTCCTCCTTTCCCCAGAAGGGTCTCTTCAGGTGCAGGGGTCCGTCCAGGGGCGGATGGGACTGGGCACCAGGAGTGAGGTGCTGTCCTCCCACGTCCTGCAGGGTGAATCCAAGTACAGAGTTCCCTCACTGAGTTTACAGATGATCTCTCTATGCAAAACTTTCTTCCTTTTCTTTGTCACCCCTGACCTCAATCCTGTGCTAACTGCACACTCATCAAGCAGAGTCAGGTGACTACACTTCTGTTGTGAACATCATCAGTGTACCAGTTGCTGTTGTAGATGTCATCGTTCACTCCAAATTCAGGTTGTTTCTCCAGGGCAAGATGAGCTCAAAGACCCCTGAGCCGGGGAACACCTGGCCTGAGAATCATAAACCAGAGACAGCCTGACTTCTGAAGTTATGATGAACAAATGTCACATATAGCATGGGATTAAGAGTTACACAATTCTGTTCATAAAAAAGGTAACTAACCAGGATTTACTGCATAGCACAGGAAACTATATTCAATATCTTGTAATAACCTATAATGGAAAATTATATATATATATAAAACTGAATCAATTTGGTATACACCAGAAAGTAACACAATATTGTATCAATAAGTCAACTATACTTCAATTTGTTAAAAAAGGAAAAGAAAGAGTCACAGACATGTCAAATGATGATGATTAATGGCAGCCTCTTTTTTCTTCCCTTTAAAAAAGCCCCTAACTCTAAAGCCAAATTAGAGTGTATCTGTGGCTTGTCTCCCACTCCCTTGCTTGGAGATCTGAAAATAAACCCTTACTTTGACTAAAACACCTGCTGTCAGCTGGGCTTTCTGCACCTCAGTCACATGATCCCTTGCTCCATAAGAAGAGGACCTCAGGTTGGCAGTTCCAGAGCTTGGAGTGTCATCGACGGAGATGGTCTCTGAAGGGTGCAGGTCCGGGGACCTCCCAACTCATAGTCATATCCCCAGGGTCTCCATGATGCTTGAGCTGCTGTCCCCACTCCCACCAGGGGCGGCGCAGTGGGCTTCGGAGCGCCTAGGAGGAGCAGAGAGCTGTAGAGACCCTCCTTGCTGGGCCCAGAGAATGTCCCTGTCCCCTTCCCTTGTAGCAGCCTCAGTGCACTAAATGAAAGTGGGCTTTAGTATTTGTAGCTCATGTTTTAGCTCTTCATTATATTCTGAAATGTTAAAAAGAAACTCTTTAATTGTGTCGTCAATATAAATATTCTCTAAATCAATCTATATTAGGAATAGAAAAGAATTCTACTTGAACAAAAATGAAGTCTATAGCTCAGGAGAGATACATTCTAGAAGGACCTGAAATGTGTTCAGCCAGACTACAAGATTGGGGAGGCTTATAAAGGCAAAAACCTCAAAATGACATAAGTTGATTGTCAAGAATTATATGTATACGTATTTTGATGTAATGGTAAATGGATTTGTTTCTTTCATTTTGCTTTCTGACCTTTCATTGTTAGTGTATAGTGTATAGAAACGCAGATCTCCATGTTTCAATTTTGTATCCTGCAAATTTACAGAATTCATTGATGAGCTCTAGTAGTTTTCTTGTAGCATCTTTAGGATTTTCTAGGAATACACCTACGTAAGGAGACAAAAGTCCTGTACTCCAAAAACTATAAGACAGTGATGAAAGAAATCGAAGGTGACACAAACAGATGGAAAGATATACCATGTTCTTGGATTGGAAGAATCAACATTGTTAAAATGACTGTACTACCCAAGGCAATCTACAGCTTCAATACAATCCCTATCAAGTTATCGGTGGCATTTTTCACAGAACTAGAACAAAAATCTTAAAATTTGTATGGAAATAGAAAAGACCCTGAATAGCAAAAGCAATCTTGAGAAAGAAAAACAGAGCTCAAGGAATCAGGCTCCTTGACTTCACTCTATACTACAAAGCTACAGTGATGAAAACAGTATGGTACTGGCACAAAAACAGACATATAGATCAATGGAACAGGATAGAAAGCCCAGAGATAAACCCACCCATCTATGGTCAATTAATCTATGACAAAGGAGGCAAGACTATACAATGAAGGAAAGAGTCTCTTCAAAAAACTGGTGCTGGGAGAACTGAATAGCTACATGTAAAAAAATATGAAATTAGAACGTTCTTTAACACCATACACAAAAATAAACTAAAAATGGATTAAAGACCTAAATGTAAGATTGGATACTATAAAACTCTTAGAGGACACTATATACACTATACACTAAATATAGACAGAACACTCTTTGACATAAATCAAAGCAATATCTTTTACTATCCATCTCCTAGTGTAATGGAAATAAAAACAAAAGTAAACAAAATGGAACTAATTAAACAGAAAAGCTTTTGCACAGCAAAGAAAACCATAAACAAAATGAAAAGATAACCCACAGAATGGGAGAAAATATTTGCAAATGATGCAACTGACTAGGGTTTAGCCTCCAAAATTTATAAACAGCTCACACGGCTCAATATCCAAAAAACATACCACCCAATGAAAAGATGGGCAGAACACCTAAATAGACATTTCTCTAAAGAAGACATACTGACGGCAAAGAGACACATGAAAAGATGCTCAACATGGCTAATTATTAGCAAAATGTAAATCAAAACTGCAATCAGACATCACCTCACACCAGCCAGAATGGCCAGCATCAAAATATGTTCAAACAATAAATACTGGAGACTGTGTGAAGAAAAGGGAATCCTCCTACACTGTTGGTGGGAATGTAAATTGGTACAGCCAAAAATGATACCAATAAACTTATTTACAAAACAGAAACAGACTCACAAACTTAGAAAATAAACTTATGGTTACCAGAGGGGAAGGGTTGAGGGGTATAGATTGGGAAGTTGGGATAGACACATACACACTGCTATATTTAAAAAGATCACCAACCAGGACCTCCTGTATAGCACAGGGAACTCTGCCCAATATTCTGTAATAAGCTAAATGGGGAAAGAGATTTGAAAAAAATAGATACATGTATATGTATAACAGAATCACTTTGCTGTCCATCTGAAACTAATACAACATTTTTAATCAACTATAAGCCAATATAAAATAAAAATTTACAAAAACAATTATAATTGGAGCTGGCAAGAGGTAAGGGTGCCTATTAAGAAAGGATTGGTTGGTGTTTGAAATTGTTACATAGTTACAAGGGGAGACCTGGAAACCTTAAAGTTGCAGGTGGCAGCTGCCAGCAGATACTGTTTTGAGAATGGCTCTTGCTGTCCTTGAATCTGATACTGTAACTGGAAAGAACAATCTGACTTCATATTAGATCTGTTTGTTTTTTGTTTGTTTGTCTGTTTTTTGCTTTAACCTATATAACCTATTGTTTTTGCTTCAAGTTAAAAATGTTGCCTATAGCCTGAAATATACAGGATAGCCCATTCTCAATGCTCTGACATTTAAGAGTGTAACACTTTCCCATTCATATAAAGATAAAAAGTTGCAGAACAGAGAATAACATTTCTTTTGTTGGAGGTTTACAGGAACATCGTGACCTGACCTTCGTGGACAAAGGATTCCTGCGCCAACAACCAACCTCACCCCTCCTTAAGCTTGCCCTTACACATGCTTAACTGAAACCCTTCAGGGAGTTTGGGATGTTTTGAGCATGAGCCCTCCCATTCTCCTTTGCATGGCTCTGCAATAAACCTTGGTCTCACTCTGCATCAGGCACATGAACTTGTGTTCGCCAAAAATACAGGTCAGAAAACTCAAGTTTTCACTAATAAAAGAATGTGTTTGAAAGCTTGTCTATAGTGGTCACCCGGTTCATTTCGAAAGCCTAAACCATAGTTGCTCCATTTTACTTTTAAATGCATTTTTTTCTTTAATGGTTAATAGCAGATGTACAGTGCATGTCGAATAGGCTACAAACAGGCTCTTTGGGATAGCCTAAAGTTCAAGTCATGTGTCAGTCAGAATGACTTCCCCATACCTTAATATGTGAAAATTTCTTCCATCATTGTAAAACAAATTTTTTTCAAGTTGTGCAGAAAGGGTAGTTTGGTCAGCAGAATAATGGCTCTTCAGAAAGCCTATGGCCTAATTCTCCAACACACAAATATATTACCTCACGTAGCTAAAGGAACTTGTGTGGGTGAGATTAAATTAAGAATCTTGACTGGGAGAGGGTCTCCTGGATAAGTTTTGTGGGTGCAAAGCAATCACAAAGGTCTTCAGCTATGAAAGAGGAAGGACAGAGAGTCACAGCCAGAGAAGGAGGTGTGAGGACTGGGGCAGAGGTGGGAGTGATGTGATTGCCGGCGGGACCAGAAAGCGAGGAAATCATGTGGCCTCTACAGACTGGTGAAGGCAGGGAACAGACCCTGCAACAGATCCTCCAGAAGGAACAGACCTGATGACACTTTAAACTAGCACAATCGGATCCATTTTGGATTGCTGACCTCCAGAACTGTAAGAGAAGGAACTTTTGGTAATTTGTTACATCAAAAACAGAAAACTAATACAGGTATTTAAGTGTATATTTTTATTTTTATAAATTTATTTATTTATGATGTGCCGGCTCTTCATTGCTGCGTGCGGGTTTCTCATTGGGTGGCTTCTCTTGTTATGGAGCACGGGTTATAGGCACATGGGCTTCAGTAGTTGTGGCGCGTGGGCTTTGTTGCTCTTTGGCATGCGGGACCTTCTCAGACCAGGGCTCAAACTCATGTCCCCTTCATTAGCAGGTGGATGATTAACCACTGTGCCACCAGGGAAGCCCTAGGTGGACCTTTTTAAAAGCAATGTATAAAACTGTTTGTGGAATGTCCTTGTATTTGGAAGTTAGAAGGAGAAAGGGTCCCACTGATAATGTTGCTCAGGAAATCAATGTAGAAGCCACTCTCCTAAGAGGGAGGGGGAGATGTGGGCAGATTCTGCGGATCCTCCTGACAGCAGGGGTGTTGTGAGGAGAGGAGGTTCAGGGGGCCAAGCAGAGAGGGACTGTGGGCCTTTCTTAGAACCTCTGCGGGCATCTCTGCTGAAGAAGGAGGCCTTCCTAAGGTCTGTGCATTTGCACCTTAACCAGCAGCTGAGCACAGCCACCAGAAGTTGAGGGGTGGAGAATAGAAGTGAGCCAGGACTTCCCTGGTGGCCCAGTGGTTGGGAGTCCACCTGCCAGTGCAGGGGACGTGGGTTCGATCCCTGGCCTGGGAGGATCTCACATGCTGAGGAGCAGCTGAGCCCGCGAGGCACAGCTGCGGAGACCCTCGTGCCTAGAACCACAGGTCCACAACAGGAGAAGCCGCCGCGGTGAGAGGCACACGAGGATCTAAGGAAGCCAACAACAAAAAAGTGAACCATGGGAATTAGCTAATTAACTAATTAATTATTAAAATGTTTCAGTTTTGTTTCTTTCTCTTCCTCACTACACTTGATAGAAAGTGACAGCTGTGTTTTATTTAACGCTTTAACAATCTTTTATGTTATATTTTTTATTATTATTAATTTTCTTATTTATTTTATTTTTGGCTGCGTTGAGTCTTTGTTGTGGTGCACGGGCTTCTCATTGAGGCGGCTTCTCTTGTTGCAGAGCAAGGGCCCTAGGCTCTCGCGCTTCAGCAGTTGTGGCTCGTGAGCCCAGTAGTTGTGGCTTGCGGGCTCAGTAGGTGTGGCCCACGGGCTTAGTTGCTCCGCAGCACATGGGATCTTCCCAGACCAGAGTTGGAACCCGTGTCCCCTGCATTGGCAGGCAGATTCTTAACCACTGAGCCACCAGGGAAGTCCTATATATCCTTTTATTTTTCAAAAGATTATGCAAAATATGTGGGAGACTTTTCACTGTTCCTACCCCAAATCTGAATTAAAGGTGCTTGTGTGAGGTGTGGCTCATCCATTTAGACATGAGGATGCTGCTAGGAAATGCACAAGCTGGTCCTGAATTACACAAACATTCCCGCCCTAGCTCTACCCCTTCCTATTTGTGTGACGTTGGACAGGCCACCTAACCAACTCTAGCCTCACCTTCCTTACTTCTAAAGCAGAGATGGCCATACTACTATGTCATAGAGCTGTTTGGAGAGTTCCATGAGATGATGTATTTACTAGCACTTATCTAAGACCATGCAGCAAACACAGTAACCCCAATGAATGATTGGAGATAATTGTGTCAATTGTCTAAATAGGCCCCAGGGTGGTCACTCTTAGTGCAGGATTCTGGTCCAGCTTTGGACCCTTTTCATCTCTCACGGTGTGTTTCTACCTCTCCATCCCCCTCGATCCACAATGGCCTAATGACTTCCAGCTGAAACTCTGTTTTCCGTTGTCTGTGGTTAGAGTGGTGGGTGGGAAGCAGCCTTCTGGGCCCACCTGAGCCCTTACATGCAAGATCTTGTTTAATTCTCTTAACAGAATTTGTAATACTTTGATTATTTTCATATTTAATGAGCCTGTTTTCTGGGCAGAATATCTTGGTAAATTTTCCATATTTACTAGAAAAAATATTATTTTATTCTGCAATGATTAGGTGGAGAACTCTATAAATGTTCATTACTTCAAGGTGAATAGTGTCATTCAAATCTTCTATATACTTACTGATTTCTTTTTCTTTCTTTGGTCTAGATGCTATAACAACAAAGATGATTTTAATTATATATTTTCATTTTTTCAACCTCTTTGTGCACCATACACTTTTCTATTCCATCTAATAAGTTTACTGAAAATATATAAATTCACTTATAGGATGTCACAGGCAATTATAAAGTATAAATTATGCTCATTAAAGTATAATGAATACATTAAAAATATAAACCAGTTTATTAACTGATTTATTAACCAGTTTATTAATTAATTCATAATGTGATTATTATTTAACATTTTAACATTAAAAACCCGAATTCTCTTCTGAGTGTCATTATTTATAAATGAGGATAACCAAAGACTTTATAAGAAGTTTATGAAATTTAACTTCCTCATCTTGTCAATCAATATTGCCAAGGAGAATTTTCAATTATTATAAAGAAAGAACAGAACATCGATTAGTGGCCAACTTCTGTTTTCCATTCAAAATATTGCTTTCACTTCAATCATAAATATTGACATTTACTTTGTTTGTTTCCCTTTGATTATTGATATACCTGAAGATTATATTGAGGGGTAACAGAGCTCCTTATGTTTGAGATTTTTAGAAGGCTAAGGATAATACAAAAAAATTAAAACTTACACTTTTACTCGGTTCATGTGTTCATAGCCTCTGTGTCTGTAGGCACAAATATTCTCACACAATGTCCACATGTCTTTTCTTTAATCCTTTCAACTAAGATCAATTTATAATCTAAACATTGTCAGAAAAAATATATATCAATAAATAACAGCTGTCAGACACTGGGGTGGAGGGAGGGTCTGCACAGTTGTCACCTCACAAGCCAGAGAGGATTTCTGAGCTTCCTCTTCAGGTAATTAGCCTCCCTTCCCCAGGAGAAGGTGTCTGGAAGGTCCCCTTGAGGGGATGAGATGGTTGTGAGACTTGTAGGATGTGCAGGTGATGAGCAAGATGAAGAGTATTCCAGGCAGAAAGGACAGGAGCAGAGGTTGGAAAGAGCCCGGTGTGTTCTAGGGTCTGAGAGGAGGTTGGCATCATCAGATGCAGGGAGCGTTTGGGAGAGGGTCACAAGGGGGGCGGCAGAGATGGGCAGGATTCCCAGGGGGCGGGGTGTTATCAAGGATCTGTGGATAATGCGCCCCCTCATTTTCATGATATTATCCTCATGTGTCTGTTTGAAAGCTTCTTTTCTATGGCTAAAAGCGAGCGAGTGAGAGAGAAACACAATTAGGAAAAAGAATATGGAAGATACAACTGCACGTATGCACGAGAGAGCACAACACCCGGAGCGTGAAACCTGGGGTTCTGGTGAAACAGTGACCCAGAAAATGAGAACAAAACCTTGCCCTCCCAGCTTGCAGAAAAAGCAGCTAGTAAGACACCACAAATAGCAACTTCATTACCTCAATTCAGCTAATGTTTAAGATTTTGTCTGGGCAGGTCCCATGTTAGACACGGAGTGGGATACTGAGTAGAGTGGCCACAGCCTTGGGCTCTGGTAGAAATCGGGAGGGAGAAGTAAGGGAGGAGCCTAGCAGAGGATGAGGGGAGAGAGAAGTAAGAGAAAACCCTCGGAATCTAGCATTGCTGTTGGAATGCAGACGCTCAAATACAGTAAAGTCTGGAGGACGGATTCTTGGTGGGGACCGGGGAGGTGTGTGCACCTGTGTGTTTATGTTTTGGAGAAGAGAAGGGGCAGAGCAGATATGACAGATGTACTTTACAAAGTTGAGATCCGTTGTACTTTTCTTAACTTCTTGCCCCTTAGCTTACTGATAATTATCTTTGTATTCCTGTTAGAATCACACTGGGAGATTCAAAACTTCTGTCACAGAGGACTCCACATCACGAGAACAATTAGGGCAGAGTGTGCAGAGTGGGGCAGCTGGATGGCAGGATATTTAAACATTTACCTGAGTATTTTATATTGCAGCCAGAGTTGAGGATCACAGGCCTCACCTCTACTTAGTAGGAAAGTCTAAATTGATGAAAATTTTAAATATTACTTTTCAGGGATATTCCTTTTTTTTTTCGAATTTCAAAAAGAGTCTCAAAATAGTAATTGGTGTCACCAACTGAATAATCGCCTTGGAGACTAAGAGACTCAGTTTGGGTGTTTTAGTGCCAATTGAATTAGAATAAAAAAATCTAAACCAAACAAACAGACAAAAAAAAAAAAAAAAAAAAAAAAAAAAAAAAAAAAAACCTCAAACATATAAGTATTGTTAATCTTGATATATTACTGCATTTACTTACCCAGAAAAAAATATGTAAACTGTATACAAATTTTACACAGAAATACTTTAGTTTATGAATGTTATCTGAAGGTTGTCTGGGCCTTACCTCTGCAATAATAAGGTAATAATAAAGTAAGTTTGTATTGATCCTACCAGCTCTCAAGTGCACTTGCCATGCCCAGCAGAGGCTCTCAGCTCTCATGGTCCATGGGGACTTACCCTCGACAGCATCCCTTAGGATTCTCGGAGACAGGCTGTTACACAACACCTTAGCAGCTTTCATTGTCTACGCACGACCTACTATGACTTGATTGTCCCTCCATCCTTAGTCGATGTTCATTTCTCCTTGGCCAGAGCCATGCTGCTCCCGTCCGGAGCAATCTTCCAGGGAGCCCCTGCCTGGGGGCTGAACTCTGCCCTGACACGTGAGGCCCCTCTCCCCTCCAGACATGCTTCTCACTGCTCCTGTCACGCTGTTCCAGGCCCCCCTCCCCAGCAATTCCTCCTGCTGCCTCACGTGCCTCTGGGGCTGATGAGCCTGTCACACAGGGAGGCTGCTCAGAGCTGCCGGTTCAGCTTCTGCTGCTTCATTTACCACCGACATCATCTATATCTGGAACTCCAGTTTCTGCACTGACCACACGGGCCACCGCGGCCTCTAAATCGCTCCCTAGTTTCTTCCCGCCTCTTATTTGAACATCACGCTCACTTCCACATTGTCACTAAGTCCACGATGTTCTGCTGTATTGTGCCTCACAAAATGAAAAGTTCCCAGGACTTCCTTTTTCCTGCTGAACTGAAAATATGATTCTCTTACCCTATATGCATTTATTAGACGGTTCACCGGTATTACTCATAGCTTCATTCCCACTTGGCATTTGGATTGTTTGGGTCAGGGTCATGTCAAGTAACAGCCAACAGGTTTGTCTAGAACAACTGAACCCCTCTTACTATTGGCCTTGTTCCCAGGACTGTCTCATGAGGTCACACATATTTCCCACGGGGACTCTCTCTAAGATTCTCCAACCATGCTTCCCCTTTTGTTCACTTTCTGTCTGCAAAGTCATCAATTACACAAGGGAAGTATGAATCCTCACTTTGGAAACAGGTCTGGGATGTTGGGTGGGGACTGCTGGCAACACCTCAGTCACAGCCGCTGGCCAACCCCACCTGAAAGCCACTGCACCCGGGGAGCATCCTGCTACATGAAGAGTAGCTGCCTTGAGTTATTTTATTTTCTCTTTTCTTTTTTTAAACACTAAAGTCATTTAATAAATTATATTGCTTGGGATTTTATTTATTTTAGGATAATTTTAAATTTCAAAGAGGAAGTAAATCAACATTGTCATTTTATAATTGGGAAAAAGAAAACAAACACACTGAAGACCATAGTTGTGTGAGGGGTAGACTGAATCAGGATAGAGAGGAAAAGAGCATGTATTGGAGTATTATTGAGAAAAATAATGCAGCTCTGGACTTCTCTGGTGGTGCAGTGGTTAAGAATCCCCCTGCAAATGCAGGGGACAGGGGTTCGAGCCCTGGTCCGGGAAGATCCCACATGCTGTGGAGCAACTAAGCCCGTGCGCAACAGTGACCCAGCCTGCACTGTAGAGCCTGCAAGCCACAACTCTTGAGCCCACGTGTCACAACTGCTGAGTGCAAGCACCTAGAAGCCCGCACACCACAACGAAGAGTTGTCCCTGTTCGCCGGAACTAGAGAAAGCCCGCGCACAGCACCGAAGACCCAACACAGCCAAAAATAAATAAATAAATATATTAACAAAAAATAATGCAGTTCTGAATGAGGGAATTAAGTGATATTTTGAAGGTAGAATTCGTAACATTGTCTGTGGTCATAGAATCCAGGTCTGAGACTATCTCTCCACGATTTGTCTCTTCCGAATGATTTGTCTACAGTGATAGTGGTTCATATGTATTGAGAAATTACTCTTCTAGGCCATATGCTAAATATCTCCTCTCTATGCTCTCCTCTAACCTTTTGTATAGCCCTATTGATTAGGTGCTATCATCAACGTATTACAAATGAGAAAATCCAGGCTTAGAGAAATTAAGTTAATATGTCCTGTGTCACAGAGTAAAGGAGTATCAGAACTGGGCTTGGTCAGATCACCTATCACA
Organism: Tursiops truncatus; assembly: GCF_011762595.2. Lineage (NCBI taxonomy): Eukaryota > Metazoa > Chordata > Mammalia > Artiodactyla > Delphinidae > Tursiops > Tursiops truncatus. Next base: position 354,663 of record NW_022983296.1, on the reverse strand, counting down.
GAACAATACCCAGGGGAACTGTGATTATTACGTAACTAATAATATAAGTGCAGTGAAAACACCCCAAGAAATAAGATATTCTTATATAACTTACATCTCTGCCATGGTAACACCTGCCACCTCAGCAAATACTATAGCTCTATTTATCAAAATGTCAAGTGTGGACAATGTTTATTGATTCTCCTGTTAATCCATCTGGAAAGTATACATTAGACGTCAGAAACTCACCAGCGCTCCCTGTGGTCTCTCGTGGCCCCTTTCAGCACATCACATGTTCCAACAGCATGCAAAGTTTGCCAAGAAAAGGGATTTTGCTCCCTAACCCTCCTGACGTCTCCTTGAATTCTTTTTTTTAAATCTCCTGATCCTATTTCTCTAACTTCTATGCCATCTTCACAAGCCACTTACCCTCATCAAGGAGATGCCGTTTGGTACCTTACCCAGTATTTCTTGCTCTTGACCTCAACATTACTGTTGGTGCTTGTTCTCCCCTTGACTTGCTGCATTTTTGGGAACTCTCAGCTGAATTGGCCCTAGAAACTCCTCCTCTCCCTGTTTGTGTATATTGTCAAGTCCCAACCCAGATGCCATGAGGGATGCAAGATGACACATATCCATGTGCCCGCAAAGACCTTGCAGTGCGGTGGGATAATGAGCCATGTCCCTCCTGAGCCGCTACCATTGCAGAGTCAAGAGTCTTAGTGTCTCTTGACACTAAGACACAGGCTTATATGTAAAGGTGTAAATATACACAAAACCGACTCATGTTAATTCCCCTTCAGACAAATTTGGTTATGAATAGATTAAAACATGATTGTTTATTCTAGAGCAGAAAAGTCCATGTGTGTGAAACTACATCATTTAGATATTTATATCACTGCTGCTCCTGCTAGGAGAGAAGCCTGAAGCAGGAAATCTATGGCAGAGCAATGGAAAGGGTGATCACAGTTAATGAGTCTAGATTCATTTCAGTCCATTTTCAGTCTCAGCAATAAGTTTTGCTTTTGGAATCTGTGTGATGTCCAGGGATGTGTAAAATAATTTTTCTTATTCTCCTACTTCCAACCAATAATCAGTATTCAAGAAGGGGAACAACTAAAATTCTTAAATCCATGATTCGGACACTTGACATTACCATGAATTCCAGGGAAATAGCTGCCCTGGGAGAATCTGCCTAACTAAGCAGAAAAGCTACGAGGCTCCTGTCTCCTCTCTGCCATAAGGTCTGCGTGAAAGGTCAAGTGAACTGTACCTGAGCCCCTTTACTTTATGCTCACCTTAGATCATGTCCCCGTATGTCCCAGTGCTCTGAGGCAAAAAGTGCACAGAGATGAAGCTAGGGAAGGAAACACAGTCTTCCCAGAACCACTGGGATGGCCTAGGCTGTCCACACAATCACATGTCTCTTCTGGACACTCTCACAATCTGCTCAGGATTTTTTGGTGCAGGGACCGTGCTCAGCAGGTCAGCCCTGATTGTCACCAAAGACCAGGGAAAACAAAAGACTGAAAGGGAAGCAATCCAAGTGAGGAGAATCGCACCCATGATGAACTTATTAGAGTTTGGCTTCATTTGCTAGAAAAGGAGTGTAACTCTGCTGCATGCGGTTAACAGAAACTGGTGACTAACAGAATTCTTGAGCTTGTCTTAAAGCTCGTTAAACACCTCACTGCTTGTAGCCCGCCTTCGGGGAGCAAGCTCACTTTAATTGTTTTGTTGCATGTCCTCCAGGCGTCGTGTTAATTAAACAATAAGATTTTACCCCAGTTATTTTCAGGAACTTGGAGTCAGCTGTGTCTAATTCAAGCTTGAGCTGCCTAAGACTTGTTGGGACAACTGCCCCCATGAATGACCCCTTCAGGTCAGAGGACCAGAATTTCCACCCTCAGACCATGCTAAGTGCCTCCACTTTTGAGCATACATCCCACGAAGAAGCACATTACTCACACGCCTCTGCAGAACACCAATTAGCTCACCTTTCCCCAATTCCAGTCACATTTTCCCAGGCCTAAGGCCACCCAGCTTCTTTATCTCTCAAATGTCTCAAGCCTCTGGCCTTTGGGGAGGGGGATCTGAGACTTGTTCTCCTTTCTTCTCTCTTGGATGCCTTGTGAATAACGCCTTTCTTTGCCGCACCTCAGTGTCTCAGGTTTTCCGCTTTCTTTGCATAGGACACAAGAACCTGGTTCAGTAACAGGAGCACCCATGTTTCTTGTCTTGATGTTGATCAAAGCTCCTCTTACCTGGGAGCGGAGTGAAGCAGGGGTGGCTCTTAACTTCCCTGTTGGATTAGGCTGGGTCACTGATGTTGATTTACCTTGAAGAAGTCTGGAATTCTGTAAATGAAGATGTATAGTGGCAAGTTCAGTTAGAATCTCTCCATATTACAAGTTTTAAAAATCCAAAAAGGAAGCACATACCCTCCCAGAGTCCATGCAAAAACAGTGCACTGCCCTGCTCGACATCCATGTAAGAGTCAGCCCGGGAGCCCCCAGCAGAGCTGAGTGTCAGGCAGAGACCAGAAGGAAAGGAGGCCAGTGTGCTGGGTCCTGGTGGTGGTTATCAACAGACACAATAAGGGGGGATCCACACCCAGAACCTATATGCTGACATGAGTGGGAAATAGTGAGAAAAAGTAACATTTATTGTCAAAGCATTAGCTGTGAGAATGTCAAAAAGGAAGGGCTTGGAAAGGGCTATGGGGCAGTGGGCAGTCTAAGGCCAGCAGCATGATGGAGAAGCAGGCGGCCTCTTTAAAGGAGATGATCTTTGGGGGCTTGTGGTAGAAGCACAGGATGCTGCTAAAGATGAACTTGTGGAACCTGATATAGTAAAAGGAATCAGAGGGACATATCAGGAACAAAAAGAATCTGTACTGTGTAGCTGCACACAACCATGGCAGCCATCTAGGGCGCTCTCTAAATAAGAATCCAAGTCACCACCCACATGCTCTCACCACCCCCTCATTTCTAAACGCCATGATTTTGGTGGGTGAGGCTGGGTTTAAGGTGCAGGGGTCAGTGCCAACGTATCAGGCACTGAAGTGGCTAATGTAGCCTTCTGAAAAAGCCAAAAGTCTCTGGTTTCTTTCCTGGATCTGTAGATAAATGATACTTCTGCATAGGGTTGATCTTAAACTTGTCTTTCAGATCTTCACTTACCCATCCATAAAGTACAGTTCACACCATCTCTCGGGCCAGCACTGACACTTTTAGTGTGACCCACCCACAAATTCTTCAGAGGCTCACGGAGTTGAAATAAGAAATCCTACTTGCTCATCCACCCTCATGATTCCATTCCTGCCCTTCCCACTGCCGTTACCTGCATCACACAGGAGCAGGTCACTTGTCTTACCGAGCACACATGGGGTGGAAGTCACTTTCAGTGCATGGAAACTTGATATTTAATGGTGATTATATCAGGCATTCCATATGTCATCTCAAGCACTGGCCTACTCTATTTTTTCAAAAAGGAAGTGGAGCAAACACCAAGAGTACCCACCCCAGTTATCCCTGATTTTCTCTCATTCTCCATACTTTTTTTTACAAGTATGAAATCTAAAGCAAGAAGTTACGGTAGAGTTGAGCACAGTAAAGCGACACCAAAGGACAATGTATCCTTTCCAGTGTCGCAGGTTTCCATCATCAGCCCTTGGACGAGTGTCACCACTGTCCTCTCTCAGCCAAAGACAAGCAACGGGGTCTCTTCCTTCAATAACCTGATGCCTCCTGAGTGTCAAGAGTTCCCCGCCTGTTTGCAGGCACATTGCAGGTGTTCTGCCGGGTTAATAAGGGATTGTTCACACAGGGCTGTCCCCACCGGCTCAGCAGCATCTCAAGCACAAACCTGGACTCCACGTGACTCATATCTGGGGCTCCATCTCAGGCCCGATAACCCAGAAGCCCCCGTTTAGTTTACAAACTACACATAAAAATTGTTCCTATGACATCCTTCCCGAATAAACTTGTTAGCCCATACAAATGCATTCTCTCCCTTCGGTGACCCTTTCCCCCTTCCAAAGGGTGTTGCATAGGATCTTTCCTTCACGCCCCACCTGCCCCAAAATTTCTTAGTTTCCCAGAAGGGTCTGCTTCTTCCCATCAGAGACCAGCCCTCTCCCCTGTCTCCATAAGAGAGCTCAGTCATCAGCCATCAGTTCAAGCAGAACGTCCTTCCAGCAGAAGCACCGCAGGTTACCCGGCAGCCCCAGGTCACGAGCAGCTGCCACTAATGTGGGCAGAAACCCGTGGCCTCCTTCCCTGGCTACACCTCCTGCCAAGTCTCGCTCCCCCGAAAGTCATTATCCTGAAGCCTGACGTCTGTGTACAGCAGCTGCGTGGAAGGGAAGAGGTGCCCACAGGGGAGCAGATCCCCATCCTGTCCCAGCAGCTCCCATTTCTTGCTGTCTCTTCCCACCGTCAGCCATGGACTCTCTTTCCAGCCTTCATAGGATCCCAGAACCTCCTACAGAGAGTCCTTCTGCTGAGTCCCCAGCCACCATTGGGCCTCACCTACCACTGCTGTGCTTACCGTCCCCTCAGAAAACACTTTCTGTTCTTAAAAAATTTTTGAGTTCAAAAAAATTGGTAATGAAGCTTTATTCCCTTTTTTGTCCTTCTATTTTGTGTCTGACTTTGCAAACCATTGGAATGTTTCCAACACTCCAGCTCACTGAAAAGGGAGAATTTTCAGTTAGAGTTCAAAGAGGATCAGGGAAAGGATGGTCAGGGCTTCAGCTGGATGGTCCAGGAGACACGAGCACAGCAGTTACCCAGGGCCACCGGAAACCTCAAAGACCTGGACAGCCAATGTGCCCCTGAGCAGTGGTGGCCGGTGCTCACTCATTGGCTGAAGAGGGTCTACGGGTCTCAGTGAAGTTTCCTGATGCCCACACCCTGCTGATGAGGGATGATTTCTCTCCACGATGATTCTCATCCCTCGTCAGTAAACCCAGCCACGTCCCCTCATCCATGAAGCCGCAAACCCTCCAAGAACAGCCCTCTGTCCACTCTCTTCTCCTCTCTCAGCCAGAATGAATCTTGTCTTCTCTCCTGGGCAGGGTGGTCTGTGTCATTCTCCTCCTCTTTCCTCCTATTGCTGGGCAGGTTATCACTGTGCTGCTCTTCTATCAGAGTGTCCTCATTCTTATTTTCTAGGGCCTTATCTTCATTCAGTGAATTTCACCTCTTCCAAATGAAAGGGATAGCTTTGAAAACAACTATTTCCCGTCTGGACTTAAACAGTTTATTTTGAAAATATAAAAGCAGAATATTAGACCATTCTTTCTGTTTGCAGTCTTGTGATAAAAACCTAATACTTTTTGAGACAACATACGTGTCTCTTACTAACTAGAGAAAGGGTCATATTGAAGAAAATAATAAAAAATATATACAAAATTATTCCATGATATCTCCCTATGTCTGATTACAATCTAATATATAAAAAATCAAAGGAGTCCCCACGAAGGGTAATCTCCAAATGCAGCATTTTACTTTGGGAGAATAGGATCGAACACTCTAGAAAGTCTCCAGTGTGCAGCTCTTTGTAAATCATGCACTAAGCCAACAATGCCAGTAAACATGGTAATTCAGAAATGAGTAATAAATAAGCCTTGCTCAGATACTGTCAGCCAGGGGGACCTTTTGGATCGTGTGATGTTTGACTCATTTCTTATAATCCTAAGTGTTATGGAGCTAGACACTCACAACCTTCCATTTTTCATGGATGTAATACTGAAACCATGTCCCTTCCTGGGTTAACAGAAAGTAGTGACTAAGAGAAATCTTTGAGCTTGTGTTACAGATCAACAGATAAGGGAATAGCATGTTGAAAACCTGCCTCTGCTGATTGAACTCACTTTAGTTATATTTTCCCTGTCTGTCTTTAATTCCATACACTCCAAGCTTCACATAACCTAGGTATATATAACAAAACACTTTAACCATCCCTGTAGATAACGCTTCCTACTATGGGTCACTATAGTAACAGGGAGGTTTAAGTAGTTTTAAAGGAACTTCGAGTTGGTTCCTGATCAGTTCCATCTAACTAAGACTGGCTCGGACCCACCACCCCTACAACTGGGTCTGCCCAGGGGTCTGATGAACGACCATTTGATGTCAGAGGGTCTAAACCTCCAGTCTCAGAACATGTTGAGTGCCTCCATTTATGAACATGCATCTCATAGAAGCCTGTGATCCAGATACACCTGGGAACAACTCTGATAACCTCACATTTCCCTCACCGCCAATCACCTTTCCTCATGCCTAAAGTCACCCTGCTTCTTTATCCTGTAAATATCCTGGGCCCTCACCTTCGGGGAGGTGGATCTGAGATTTCTTCCCCTATCTCCTCACTTGGCTGCTTCATGAATAAACCCTTCCCTGCTGCAAACTTGGCGTCTCAGTGTTTGCCTTGCTGTGCATCAGGCAAGTGAACCTGGTTCGGCAACAATATCTGTTTTAAAATTTCAGATTTAAATTTAGGTAGAATTGACATAAAATTGTAAGATATTCAAAGTGTACATCATGTTGATCTAGAATATGTATAAATGTGAAAAGATGCCCACCGCCTAGTGAATTAACACATCCGTCTCCTCACATATTTATCATTGTGTGTGTGTCAGAGAACATTTAGGTTTCACCCTCTTAGCAAATTTCAGTTACAAAAACAGCGTTATCAACCGTAGTCACCGTGGTTTACCTTACATCCTCAGACCTTATCCATCTTATAGGTGAATGCCTGTTCCCTTTTACCAACCCCTTCCTCTTTACCCCAACCTGGAAACCACCATTCTTTTCTCTATTTCTATGAGTTTAGTTTCTCGTGGCTGTAATATCTGAGGGATGTAAGCAAATACAAAGTTGCTTTCTCAAGGTCATCCCTCCAATTGTGTGTTATCTTCCATGTTATGTAAAACCACGCTCAACCAAAAATGGATCAGGTCATGTCCCGAGAGGACTTACAGTGTGGAAAGCATTGCTTTGGGAATTCATCATGGGATTAATCAGTTTCACAACTTAGAGCAACCTAATTTGACATCACACAAAAATGGATTTATTTATTGTTAGAAGGTTGATGTTAAATCAAAGCCATACAACTGGTGTATGTAAAACTAGTCACCAATGGAAATTAGATATTTCTAGGATAGATGGGATATACTTTTGGAGGATAACATGGGCTTCTTTCAAGCCTGTGCCGAAAAAGATTAGCCTCCGGCCATGACCCTTCTGGTATAAACAGCCAAAGCAGCCCATCACCATGGTAATAAACATTCCAAATACGGCAACTATGGTTGAAAGGAAGCTCTGCTGACAAGGTTTATTATTTATTTATTTATTTATATTTGATGTATGTGGGCCTCTCACTGTTGTGGCCTCTCCCTTTGCGGAGCACAGGCTCGGGACGCGCAGGCTCAGCGGCCATGGCTCATGGGCCCAGCCGCTCTGCGGCATGTGGGATCTTCCCGGAGGACCGGGACATGAACCCGTATCCCCTGCATCAGCAGGCGGACTCTCAACCACTGCGCCACCAGGGAAGCCATAGTTTTAAAGTATAGAACTACACAGAACAGTGATGCCAGAGCTGCGGTTTTATTTCACCGTGTTTACTTTTAGTTATGTGGCTGAGATTTAATGGGAAATCTTGTATAGAATCAATCTTTAATAAATCAGGCAGGCTTGTTTAATTTTCTCATCTCTTGATCATTAGGACAAGACCAAAGTGAAATTCCTGCACACGGTGAAGTATATGGAACACTTAATAATCAATTCATCACAGAAGAAAACACTTTAAACCAGGAAGCACAAATGTGCAAGATCAACAATAGTAAGCAGTTGTAGCCAAGGATGGCTTTGTTTGAGATGAAGCATTCACCATCAGTAAGTGCATGAGCTTTTTATTCTGCTCTCTCCGGTGAGAATATGATTCCTCCTCCAAATATCTGGCTGTTGTGCAAACGTGGGCTCAACCTAGGCATGTCACTCATGCTGCTGAATGGGTAGAGATCAGCAATTTCAGAGAGCTTATGGATGGAAGCAGGGGCACCGCTCCACAATGAGGAGAGAGAGAGAGTATGTGTATCAATTACGTGACTTATAGGTCAACAAGGAAGAGATTTTTTATCTCCCAGAAATGGAATATTGAACCATCCAATTAGGAATCTCCTGATCAGGACTACTTAGGTTATCTGACCACAAGGCCCCTCCTGTCCCGTAAAGGAAAGGAACCTTGCAATTAGCAAGGAGTCTGCTGCCTATCATAACTCTCTTGCCTCTGCTCCCTTCCACCTGTAAAACCTCTTGTTTTCTTTAGCTCTTGGAGCTCATTTCTGTCTACTAGACTGGATGGTGCCAGATTCAAGAATCACTGAATAAAGCCAATAGGATGTTTAACATTTACTCAGTTGAATTTTGTTTTCACACTTTGAAAAATTGTCTACTGATTTGCCAAGATAAAGAGTGTCAAGTTACATAAGTATCAATATGTGTAAGAAAAGATCTGTAAAATAGCTACATGTTAAGGGTAAATTGATCAGCTGAGGCACTTTTTCATCAATGAAGGGTCAGCACAGGTCCTGGGAAGAAACGGAGTGTGAACTTTGGTCTCGTGGAGAATGATGACAAAGACACAGGAAGCAGAGAGAAAAGCAACGCTGTGTTGACAACAAATTCCCAGAACAGTGCCATGTTTGAAACAAAGGCTTTTATTTGGGGTTTGCTAGGACTGCAGCCCAGAAGACACACATCCAAGAAGCACTTGAACTGTGTTCTCATAGACTACAAAATGGGGAAAGTGTATAAAGCCAAAAAATTGCGATGTTACATAAATTGTTTGACAAGAGGTAGGATTGAAGTAGGTAGGAAGTAAGAGGTTTGTTAAGCAAGGATTGGTTTGGGTTCAAAATAAATGTATAGTTTTGAAGGAGGGTGATGTTGAAATTCCAGGGTTGCAACTGGCAGCTGCTGGCAGACATTGTTTGGAAAATGGCTAGTGGTGTCCTTGAGTTTGATACAGCCCCCAAAATTCAAGTTCTCAGTGATGCAGGGATGTATGTAAAGCCACATCGACAATGGCCACTCGACTCTATATGGATGCCTGAAGCATAGGTACTCCATTTTGGTTTCTAAATGGTCTTAGACATGTCATCAACCACAAATGAGCTCTGAAGCCTCCCTGTTTGCAAGACAGCTAGCACCCATCTACTTTCATCTTGGCCAGGTGATCCCCTGGTGCATGACTGCCATTTCACTCTGGCCACAACTGGAGACAAAACTCAACACTGGAGAGAGACCAACATAGACAACATCTGAAAGAGGGAAGGAGAGAGGATATAGGCAGGACCAAGAGTGCAGACCAAGATGGAGAAGAATGAAGACCCAGTGAAGCTAACTGTTGTAGGGTTTCATCCCTTGAGGTAAAGAATATCCACCTCTCTACCCAGTCCAGTCATGAGGATGCCCTTTGTAAAGTGTCTCTAATTTCACACTGGAAATATAAAATTCATAATAAGATGACACTGTATGCCTATCATGGCCAAGACACTGTGGAATTTTACAGGAAATTTTTTATTTAATCATCAACACAATCTTATCATGTCCATTTGACACATAAGGGCACTGAGGCTCGAGGGGAGTGGGGTGTGAGGGACATGCCCTGAGTCACAGCTGCCACGAGGCAGAGCTGAGAGGCACCCCAGGTCTGTCTCTAATTATAAGCTGAGTTATCATGGGGAGCAGGAGTTCAGTCAAAGCTCAGGTCTTTCATTAACCAGGGCTGTAGTATTACAAAGTTATACGATGTCCTGCTGCACAGGTGCTTTCCCGTCCGTGACTGGCGGGCGGCAGGTGGGTTGCTGCTGCGGAGTCCTCTGCAGGACCCTGGCCGGACCTCTGCTGTACGGGGGCCCCTCTCCCGTCCCCTCCACTTCTCTCCTCTTCTGATGTGACTCCTTCCACCTTCCGCGCCCCAGGTGCTCTGTACTCCCCCCCTTCTGCATGTCTCTTCTCTTTCTCAACTGCTTTCCTCTTGCAGTGCCGTCGCTGCTTTGGGTTCCCATTCATGACCCAGTTTTCACATTTTCTCTCCATCTGTTTTGAAGGCTCTCCTTCTCCTGGGGTCTGGTCTACTCTCTGCATCCTTGGCCTCTAGGGAACCTCACTCCATCCTCATCCTCAGGTCGTGTTCTGTGTGACTTCCCTGGTCACAAGGACTTTTGCCCCTTGTGCCCACCCTGACAATATGGCCATGTTGACCAGGTCACTGTTCATCACTGTGGCCTTGAGGTCAGGGCTGGACACATAACTCACGTCCTCAGGGATGTTCAGTGCAGGAAGAACTTATCTACTTCCTGATATCGGCCGAGGAACAACAGTGGCTGTGACATGTAGGACGTCTCCATAAGACAAGGGAACAGGCAGAGTCAAGGTGGAATGACAGGAGGCTGACTGTGAGGGAAAGGTGACAGCGTAGCCTGGCCAGCCCTCTGTTCAGGGACAGGCTGACACCCTTGTTGACTGAATCAAATGTAAATCAACCATCGTCCCGAATTTGAACCCCCAGCAGGTAATGTTTTCAGATCTTTGTCCCCTCCAGCAGGTGGGCTCCTGTGAGTCCAGTACAGCCAGCCAGGGACACAGGAGAGCCTAACCTGGCAGGAGGTCACAGCCCACCTAGCCTGTAGCCATCAGCACCTGCTGGGGAAGCAGAGACAGACAGAGAGCTGCAAGTCACCAAGCCTCACTAAGGGAACACGGCAGTAGGTTGTGGCCTGAGATTCATTCCCCAAAACCTTCGTCATGGCAAAAAGCAGAAGTAGCCATTTCTAGAGGCTGTTTAGCAGCAGCTCTAAACGTACTACACTGGCTTCCTACAGGGCCAAGGTGAGGTTAGAAGAAATTGTGGCCATCACCACATTTGTTCATTACTCAATATTTACTGAGGACTGGCCGTTCTTATCACTAAGAATACCAAACCAAACCAAACTAACAAAGTTTGTTTGAACTACAAAGTTTGACTTTGAACTACAAAGTCAAAATGTTATTTATAACATGTTTCATGGAAGTCTGATATTCCTGATAAATAATTCCTACAAATATATAATAGTATAAACATTGTAGCAGAAAAATTGGCAGGATATATAAGTGGGAAAATTCAAATGAAGAAATACAAAGTGTTACTAGAAAACAGGAAAGGAAAACAACCTATCTGTATAAAATTAGACTGAAATATTTTCCTTTCTCTGAAGAGAAAAATCTGTTTATATAATATCTTACCCACTAACAAAGACTCTAGCTTTCATCCATTAAGATCTGCATCTCTTCAATTTTTTTCTGCTTGGCCCTTTTGCAGTATATGCAAATCAAAAGCCTTTAAAATGGATTCTGTTTGACATAGAAATTTCTGTTGTCATTTGTGGGAAATTAGATACATAATTAGGTATAATATTTTAACTATCAGAACACTTAGTCTAAAATGAGAAATAATCTTAAATGTTCAACAATAAGAATTTTGGTGAAACAAATCTAATAACTTCTATATCAGGAAAATATTTTAAATGGAAAGGAAATGGAAAAAGAGAGATTCTCTCTTACAGGTAGATATTTTGGGTTGTGAGTTACAGGTGAATTTAAATATCTCGTCTCGTGATTCTCAATATTTTTAAAGCTTGTTACAATAAATATAAAGGGTTTTGGTAATAAGAGAAATCCGTGACCAGAATTTGAAGACTACTTCAAAAGAAACACCAGTACAATCACTGAGCTCTGAGTAGCACAGTAGGTGAACTTCCTGTGGTTGTGAGGGCCCAGGAATCAGACTTGCATGGATTTAAATCTTGGTCACTCACTCGTTCACTTTGAGATCTTGGCCAAGTTACTAAAGCACCAAATTTCATTTCTGTGTTCTCGAATATCAGGAGAATATTTGTGTTGCCTCAGTGATTTGTTACAAGGATTAAATAAGATCCTGAAATTAAGGGTTCAGGTGGGCACAGAAGAAGGCTGCTTCCTGCCCACCCTCCAACCACATACAAGGGAAAGTAGAGTTTCAGCTGGAAGTCATTATGTCCGTGTGGATCAAGGGGGGTGGAGAAGTAGAAACAAGTCAGGAGCGAGGAGAAGGGTCCAAAGCAGTGCCAGAATCCAACGCTAAGACTGACCACCTGTGGCCCATTTAGACAAGTAACATATTTATCTCAAATCATTCATGCGGTTTATCGGGGATTGCTCCGTGCCCTGAGATATGTGCTAATACACACATTACTTCATGTAATTCTCCACACAGCTCTATGACGTGATAGTATTGTCATCTCTGCTTTAGAAGTAAGGACAGTGAGGCATCGTCCCTGCTTCCACATGAACGCCCGGCGCTCAGCTGCTGGTTAGGTGCAGATGCAGAGACGTCAGGAAAGCCTCTCAGCATCTCCCTGTCCCACTCAGAGGCCCCCAGACTTCCTCAGTCAGGTGCTGGGCACACAGTTGCTCCCCTTGGTGTCCTGAGGCTCCCCTGCTCCTGATCCGCACTTTCTTCACAGGAGAGGGGCTCTGAAATGATTTTTTTGAGGAAGCATTATGTGTCACCCCTCTTCATTCTAACTCGCGATACAAGGTAATTTCACTTACCAGTGTTAAAATAAACCTGCTTAAAAAAATAAGAAAAGATACATTTCCCCACCTGTATTTTTTTCCTATTGCTGATATAACAAATAACACAGGTTCCTTCTCTTACAGTCCTGGAGTCAGAAGTGCAAAATGGGTCTCACTGTGCGGACATCAGGTGTGAACGGCGCTGTGTTCCTTCTGGAGGCTCTGGGGGAAGGTCTGTTCCTTCACCAGCTTCTAGAAGCCGCCACACTCCTTCCTTGTGGCCCCAGGATGCACTGCACTCCTGCCTCGGTCACGTCCTCCCATCTCCTGCACCTGTGACCCTCTTAACTCTCTCTTTCACTTCCGAGGATCTATGTGATCACAGTGCACCACCGCAAATAACCCAGAATGGTCTCCCCAGCTCAAGATGCTTAACTTAATCACCCTACACAAGTCCCTTTTGCCAGGTGACTTTACATCTTCATACTGGGGATTAGGGCCTGGACAACTTGAGGGGCCATGTTTCTGCTGGCCACTCTCCCTTCTGCGTCATTTGAAAGGACATTATTTTACATAATTGAAAATTTTCTTCACAACACTTTACAATACAACTAAGTACTAATATATGAGTTACAGATAATCAAACAATGGTGGTAATCAGTTTGGGTCATAATAGATGGATACAGAATAATGCTTTGTTAGTTTATCACCAGAAAGAAGCAAGGCGTGCACACTATATGGTGACAGCCTGTCAGGGCAGCTTCGTGGAGGACGAGGTGGGGAGGCCAGGTGGCGTGTGCACAGCCAGGGATGAGCCAGGAGGGTCCCCAGGAAACACAGGCACAGAATGCAATGCACAGCTAGGCCTGCTGTGGGGTTTAGGCAGGAGGAGCCCAAGACATTCGGGTGGAGGCTGGGTGGGCAAGGTGCAGCTGTGGGTGTGGGTGCCCCTGAGATGCTGACACTACTCACTTCAGTTATTTGCGCAAGTACTCTACCCACCTTAACACCTAGTCTCACCCTGGTGTCCCGATGTAGAGTCCATTCAACACAAAACACAACGTAGCACAGTGTTCGGACAACAGAGTGACTTCCCGACCATTGAGGTCAAGGAGATGCACAGGGAAAAGCAAAGGCCTTGAGTGAAGAAAGGTGAACCCCACTTTCATTTGAGGGCACACAGGGTGGAACAAGGGCAGAGAGAAAGGACGCGCTCCTGGCAGGTGCCCATGGCCTGGAGCAGCTGTCCCCAGGTGGCCTCCACTTCTCAGCCAAGAACTTGCCCAGACCCTCCGGTGGTCACGTCGCCGCCCCTGTGGGTGGCGGACAGAGCGGGCCGCCTCCTTTCAGAAGTGTCTCAGGGCCCACGCACAGGGTCCGTTTGGGTTCCTAGGACGGGAGTCCAGGTGCCCCGAGTTTGGGGAAGGAAAGAAGGACGAGAGGGAGGACTCCGCACTCCAGGGCCACGGGGCGGGCAGCTTGACTGCTTCTTCGGGCGGAGAAACAGCCGGCGTCGCGCGGGGTACCTTCAACGACCAAGCAGCTCAGACACAGAGGAGTCGGACCCTGCCTGTGCTGTACCCGCATGTCCAGGGTCGGGGGCATCAAGGGACCCTGGGGGCACAGCCGCGAGTCTGGAAGAGCAGGGATCTGCCCTTCGGAAACTCCGCAGACACCTGACACCACGCGCCCTGGAGCTGCCTCCCCGTGTCCCCTTCGGGGAGGGCAGCGAGACCGGCGAAGCACGTGTGAGGTCCCGAACCCGCGGTAGGTCCCCTGCTTCTCCTGCTCCTCCAGCGCTCCTTCCCAGGATATGCCGGCCCAGCGGCAGCCCAAGCATTTGCGCCCGGCCTCCCGTCTAAGTCTGGGGGCGCAGGGAAGATGCCACGTCCTGCTCCGCCTGCCTGCGGACCTGGCGCCCAGGGAGCAGGCGGACGGGACGCTCCGGCCCCTCCGCTGTCTGCGTGCTGCGCGCAGGGTCGCTGCTGCGGCACCAAGTCCATGCCGCACCCCGCGTGTCCTTTCCTTGATCCTTGTCTCTGGTGTGAAGTGTCCCAGGTTTCCATCCTGGTAATAACGGTTCTATAAAATTATATTGTAGAAGACGTTCGGGCCCCTCTTAAAACAAAGCGGTTCATGAATCGAAATGCCAGTCATCCTTAAGCTTTGGCTGTGAGTCTCAAGATCTGGTCACAGCCTCAACCACCTTTGGGTGCACAGAGCGCAAAACAGCTGCCACGCTCCGCTGGCCATTAGCCGTCAGAGAAGCAGGACTCAGTGGCCGCACTCCACGTCCAGGGGTGGGGTTGGAAAGGCAGTTTTATGACCATCTGGGAGGCCCTGTAGGTACTGGTGACTTGACAGATGTGGATATGTACCCAGCAAGTAGCTGCTACTCAGAACTAATGGGGGCCCTGCACGCGGCAGGACATGGGGCACAGGGAAAGGACAGGTTTCACTCACTGCCGGTGGCTGGGGATGCCAAGATGAGGAGGCCGTGCATGGGGACCTGGGGTATCTTGGGGGAGGACTTGATGGGGACCATTTGGTAATTTGGTATTTGTTTTGTTTTAATATTTTCTGGCATGTGTGTAATGCAATCAGTTTATATTGGAATGTTGATCTCTAAAAAGTGTCGGCTCCACTGTGGCTCTATAGATCAGGTCATGGCATCCTGCATCCCGTGCACCAAATTCTGCCCAAACCTGTGGTGGTAGGACCTGCAAGTTAAAAATGGTTTTTATAAATTTAATTGTTAAGATATTAAAAAAAAAATTGTGAGACGTGAGAATTCTATGACTGTCAAATTCCAGTTTCTATAAATAAAGTTTTATTGGAGCACAGCCATGCTCATTCATTTACCTTTTATCTGCAGCTGCTTTCCTGATACAATAACAGTGTTGAGTAGATGCAACACAGGTCATGTGACAAAGCCTAAAAGATTTACTATCTGCCCTTTAGAACATTATGCCAGATATGGGTTAGGAAAGTATTATTTTTTAATACATGTTGGAGTTTTACCTAAAGAACACGTAAACTTAGGAAATTTTGCCATGTGAAATAATGCTTTCTTTGGTAAATATAAAACTGGTTACATTACTCTCAGTAATCTTGGTTAGAATAAACACTAAGACACAAAATGTACAATTGTTACTGCTCTGGGGAGGGAATCCACCTGCTGCCTTCTCTCATCTAAGAAAAAATTCACAATTTCCTGTTACTGAAATACAGCTCCCATCTGCATGAGTTTCAACTATAAAAACTACCAGGTATTTTCTGAGTATCAAAACGGGGCATCATAAACCATAAAACTATTTAGTTTGAACTTTGGTTTGGAGACAACTCTTTTGACTGTGAAAGTGTTTGCCAGAGTTCATTGAATATGTAAAGTTTTTTAAAGAATAGGGGGAGGATTCAAGATGGCAGTGTGGGAAGATACGGAGTTAGTGTCTCCCCACAACTAGGGCACATGCCGGCCGCTGGTGGGGAACTCTGAACCCCAAGGAGACGGGAGGAACCCCAGAGTGAACTGGTAGGACATACGGGGACTGAAGAGGGAGGAGAAGTGTAAACCAGACAAGATCGGCGTCCCTGAGGCGAGGGAGGCCAGCAGAGGCAGGTGGGAGGGACTCTCCAGGAAGAGTAGGAGAGGAGAGGAGAACCTGACCCACTTAGGCCAGAGGGCTTGTTGAGCTCCTAAGCCTCTTCCCCCCTTCCAAAGCCCCATGCAGGCCAGATGGGCCCTGGGGACATAGGAAGGAGGCCAGGGTGATTAGGAGAGATAGGTGGAAAGGGCCCTAAGGGAGGAGGAGAGGCGAGTGTTTGCTCTACCCACTGGAGTCCAGGAAGCCTGAAGGGCTCCCAGGTGATGTTCCCTGCCCTCTGAGACCAGGGATGGGGGCACGCGTGGGCCCTTTCTGTTTCTTGAGCCTAAGCCCCACCTCCCACAGCCCCCAGGTCCCTTTCCAGCCCTGTGGGTCCTAAGCATTGGCGCCACCCACTGCCCAAACCTCACCATTGCTTAGCTCTTGCTCTCCACAGCAAAGTCCTCCCCCTCCACCCCGCCCTTATTTTTTTGCTTCCCCCCTTCTTCTTTTTTTACTATTGCGGTACTGTTGTACCTTCCAGTTGTTGATTCATCTATATGTTTAATTTTATATTCTTTCTAACATATCTGTTAATTTCCTAGTCTAATTTTAATTTTATTTTGTTATAGTTGTTTTCTCTCTCTCTCTTTTTTTTTTTCTGCCCCACGTGGCTTGCAGGATCTTGATTCTCGACCCTGGGTTTGGGTGGAAAATCCTGCACTGGGAGATCCAAGTCCAAAGCACTAGACTAACAGAGAACATACACCCCAGAGAATATTCATCAGAGTGAGGTCTCATAGAGCTCCTCGTCTCAGCAGCAAGACAAAGCTCTAGCCAAGAGCCTACAGACCCCAGGGATGGAAGCCTCAGGCCAAACAACCAGTATAACAGGAACACAATCCGAATCATAGAAAAAGAAAAAAATGACACAGCAAAAAGCTATGTCATAGTTGAAGGAGGAAGATAAAGACCTATAGGGCCAAATAAATGAAGAGGAAATAGGCAACCTACCTGAAAAATAATTCAGAGTGATGATAGTAAAGATGGTCCAGAATATTGGAAATAGAATGGAGACATGGATTGAGAAAATACAAAAAATGTTTAACAAAGATCTAGAAGAACTAAAGAACAAACAAACAGAGATGAGCAACACAATAACTGAAATAAAAAATACACTAGAAAGAATCAATAACAGAATAACAGAATCAGAAGAAAGAATAAGTGAGGTGGAAGACAAAATGTTTAAAATAACTGCTTAGGAGCAGAATAAAGAAGAAAGAGTCAAAAGAATTGAAGACAATCTCAGAGACTTCTGGGACATCACTAATTCATCAACATTCATGTAATAGACGTCTCAGAAGAAGAAGAGAAAAAGACAGTGTCTGAGGAAATATTTGAAGAGATTATAGTGGAAAACTTCCTCATATGGCAAGGGAAATAGTCACCCAAGTGCAGGAAGCACAGACAGTTCCATATAGGATAAACCCAAGGAAAAACAAACAAAGACACATATTAATCAAACTAACAAAAATTAAATTCAAAGAAAAAATATTAAAAGCAGCAAGGGAAAAACAAAAGTAACATACAAAGGAATCCCCATAAGTTTATCAGCTGATTTTTCAGTGGAAACTCAGCAGGCCAGAAGGCAGTGGCATGTTATAGTTAAAGTGATGTAAGAGAAAAACCTACAACCAAAACTACTCTACCCAGAAAGGATCTCAATCAGATTTGATGGAGAAGTCAAAAACTTTTCAGACAAATAAAAGCTAACGGAATTCAGCACCACCAAACCAGCTTTACAACAAATGCTAAAGAAATTTCTCTAAGCTGGGAACACAAGAGAAGAAAAAGGCCTACAAAAACAAACTCAAAACAATTAAGAAAATTGTAATAGGAACATGCATATCAATAATAACCTTGAATGTAAATGGCTTAAATGCCCCAACCAAAAGACACAGACTGGATGAATGGATACACAAACAAGACCCATATATATGCAGTCTACAAGAAATCCACTTCAGACCTAGGGACACATACAGACTGAAAGTGAAGGGATGGAAAAAGATATTTCATGCAAATCGAATTAAAAAAAAAAAAACCTCGAGTAGCAATACCTGTATCAGATAAAATACACTTAAAAATGAAGACTATTACAAGAGATAAGGAAGGACACCATACAATGACCAAAATAGCAATCCAAGAAGAAGAGATAACAATTACAAATGTTTATGCACCCAACATAGGAGTACCTCAATACATAAAGCAAATGCTAACAACCATGAAAGGAGAAATCGACAGTAACACGATAATAGTAGGGGACTGTAACACCACAATTACACCAATGGACAGATCATCCAAACAGAAGATAAATAATGAAATACAAGCTTTAAATGACACAATAGACCAGATAGACGTAATTGATATTGATAACACATGCCACCCAAAAGTGGCAGAATACACTTTCTTCTCAAGTGCACACAGAACATTCTCCAGGATACATCACATCTTGGGTCACAAATCAAGCCTCGGAAAATTTACAAAAATTGAAATCATATCAAGCATCTTTTCTGACCACTCTGCTATGAGATTGGAATTCAACTACAAGAAAATTACTGTAAGAAACACACGTACATGGAGGCTAAACAGTGCACTACTAAATAACCAAGAGATCACTGAAGAAATCAAACAAGAAATTATAAAATACAGAGAAAAACATGACAGTGAAAACACACTTACCCAAAACCTATGGGACACAGCAAAATCTGCTCTATGAGGGAAATTTATAGCCATTGAATCTCACCACAAGAAATAAGAAAAATCTCAAATAAACAAGCTAACTGTACACTTAAAACAGCTAGAGAAAAAAGAACAAAGAAAACCCAAAATCAGTAGAAGGAAAGAAATCATAAATATCAGAGCAGAAATAAATGAAATAGAAATGAAGAAAACAATAGCAAAGATCAATAAAACTAATAGCTGCTTCTTTAAGAAGATAAAAAAAAATCATAAACCCTTAGACAGACTCATCAAGAAAAACAGGGAGAGGATGCAAATCATAAAATTCGAAATGAAAAAGGAGAAGTCACAACTGACACTGCAGAAATACAAAGGATTGGGCTTGCCTGGTGGCACAGTGGTTGAGAATCTGGCTGCCAATGCAGGGGACACGAGTTCTCGCGCTGGTCTGGGAAGATCCCACATGCCCCAGAGCAACTGGACATGAGAGCCACAGCTACTGAGCCTGCACGTCTGGAGCCTGTGCTCTGCAACAAGAGAGGCCATGACAGTGAGTGGCCCACACACCACGATGAAGAGTGGCCCCCGCTCCCCACAACTAGAGAAAGACCTCACACAGAAATGAAGACCCAACACAGCCAAAATAAATAAATTAATTAAGTAATTAATTAAAAAAAAGAAATATAAAGGATTATAACAGACTACTACAAACAAGTATATGCCAATAACATGGGAAACCATGAAGAAATGGACAAATTCTTGTAAAGGTACAATTTTCGAAGCCTGAGCCAGGAAGAATTAGAAAATATAAACAGATGTATCACAAGTAATGAAATTGAAACCGTAATATAAAATCTTCCAACAAACAAAAGTCCAGGACCAGCTAGCTTCACAGGCGAATTCTATCAAACATTAGGGAAGAGCTAACACCGATAATTCTCAAGCGCTTCCAAAAAACTTCAGAGGGAGAAACACTCCCAAATTCATTCTATGAAGCCACAATCACCCTGATACCAAACAAAACCAGAAAAAGATATCACAAAGAAAGAAAACTACAGGGCAATATCACTGATGAACATAGATGCAAAAATCCTCAACAAACTACTAGCAAACAGAATCCAACAGCACATTAAAAGGATCATACACCGTGATCAAGTGGGATTTGTCCCAGGGATGCAAGGATTCTTCAATATATGCAAATCGATCAAAGGGATACACCGCATTAAAAAATTCAGGAATAAAAACCATATGATCTTCTCAATCGATGCAGAAAAAGGTTTTCACAAAATTCAACACTGATTTATGATAAAACCTCTCCAGAAAATGAGTATAGAGGGAACCTACCTCAACATAATAAAGGCACTATATGACAAACCCACCACATGCCTCATACTCAGTGGTGAAAAACTGAAAGCATTTCCACTAGGATTAGGAACAAGACAAGGATGTCCACTCCCGCCACTCTTATTCAACATAGTTTTGGAAGTCCTAGCCATGGCAATCAGAGAAGAAAAAGAAATAAAATGAATCCACATAGGAAAATAAGAAGAAAAATTGTCACTATTTGCCTATGACATGATACTATACATAGAAAATCCTAAAGATGTCATCAGAAAACTTTTAGAACTAATCATTGTATTTGGTAAGGTTGCAGGATACAAAAGTAATGCACAGAAATCACTGGCATTCCTATACACCAAAAATGAAAAATTAGAAAGAGAAATTAAGGAAACTCTCCCATTTACTATTGCAACAAAAAGAATAAATTACCTAGGAATGAACCTGCCTAAGAAGGTGAAAGACTTGTACTCAGAAAACTATAAAACACTGATGAAAGATGTCAAAATGACATAAGCAGATGGAGATATATACCATATTCTTGGATTGGAAGAATCAATATTGTGAAAATGACTATACTACCCAAAGCAATGTACAGATTCAATGCAATCCCTATCAAACTACCATGGCGTCCTTCACAGAATTAGGACAAAAAATCTTGCAATTCTTACAGAAATACAAAAGACCCCGAATATCCAAAGCAATCTTGAGAAAGAAAAACGGAACTGGAGGAATCATGCTCCCTAACCTCAAACTATACCACAAGCTACAATAAACAAGACACTATGATACTTGCACAAAAACAGAAATATAGATCAATGGTACAGGATGGTACAGGTACCCACACACATATGGGCACCTAATTTACGACAAAGGAGGCAAGAACATACAATGGGGAAAAGACAGCCTCTTCAATAATTGATGCTGGGGAAACGGGACAGCGACATGTAAAGGAATGAAATTAGAACACTCCTTAACAACATACACAAAACTAAACTCCAAATGGTTTAAAGACTTAAATGTAAGACCACACAGTACAAAACTTTTAGAGGAAAACACTCTTTGACATAAACCACCGCAAAATCTTTTTTGACCCACCTCCTAGAGTAACAGAAATGAAAGGAAAAATAAACAAATACGACTTAATTAAACTTAAAACTTTTGCACAGCAAACGAAACCATAAACAAGACAAAAAGACAATCCTTAGAATGGGAGAAAATATTTGCAAATGAAGCCACAGACAAAGGATTAATCTCCAAAATATACAAAGAGCTCATGGAGCTCAATATCAAAAAAACAAACAATGCTATTAAAAAATGGGTGGAACTCCTAAATAGACATTTCACCAAGGAAGACATACAGATGGCCAAGAGACACGTGAAAAGATGTTCAACATCATTAAGTATTCGAGGAATGCAAATCAAAACTACAATGAAGTATCACCTCACGCCAATCAGAATGGCAATTATCAAAAAATCTAGAATCATTAAATTCTGGAAAGGGTGTGGTGAAAAGGGAACCCTCCCACACTGTTGGTGGGAATGTAAATTGATACAACCACTATGGAAAACAGTATAGAGGTCCCTTAAAAAAATAAAAAGAGAACTACCATATGACCCAGCAATCCCACTACTGGACATATACCCTGAGAAAACCATAATTCAAAAAGAGACATGCACCACAATGTTCATTGCAGCATTATTTACAATAGCCAGGACATGGAAGCAGCCTAAATGTCCATCAACAGATGAGTGGATATGGCAGATGTGGCACATATATACAATGGAATATTACTCAGCCATAAAAAGAAACGAAATTGAGTTATTTGTAATGAGGTGGATGGATATAGAGTTTGTCATACAGACCAAAGTAAGTCAGAAAGAGGGAAAAAAAATACAATATGCTTACGCATATATATGGAATCTGAAAAAACATAAAGGTACTGATGAACATAGTTGCAGGGCAGAAATAAATAAGTAGACATAGAGAATGGACTTGATGACACGGGGTGGGGGGTGAAGAGAATGTAGCATTGATGTATTTACACTACCGAATGTAAAGCTCGATGCTTTGTGCTGACCTAGAGGGGTGGGATAGGGAGGGTGGGAGGAAGGCTTAAGATGGAGGGGTTATGGGGATATGTGTATGCATATGGCTGATTCGCTTTTTTGTGCAACAGAAACTAACACAGTAATGTGAAGTAAGTATACTCTAATAAAGATGTATTTTTAAAAACGATATGACTTTAAGAGTGATCACAGATTTAATTTTCCAGGTATACTGAAAAAAACAGAGTAGTGAAATTGCACTAAGGATGACGATAGCAACCAACTTCATTTTTATTTTATCTGCACATTGCACAAGAACTCTTACCCCTGTCCATCACTGCCTTTTAAAAGAGAAGCTTCTTCCATTATAGGATTCTTTTTAAACAAATAAATAAATTTATTTATTTTTAGAAAAAGAATAATTTATTGATAGAAAACTATCAGGAGTTAATGAGTTCTAATTTACACTTGGGAGTGAAGCAAACTCTAAAAATGGTCACAATGATGAAATAATGAATACATAATTTAATATGCTTCTGAAAACTTAACAAAAATAACCAACGTCTAGAAGTACACAATTTTCGGTTATTAAATACAAAATATTTTCATGCAACTTCCAGAGATTCTTGCATCTGGTAGAACATTTCTTTCTTAAAAGTGCATTCTTGCATAATAATAAAACAAACAAAATACATTTTGTTTTTTTCTTATGTATTTATCAATACATTTCATTTCAAATTTATCAATAATGTATATAGCTTATAGCACATTTCAGGAAATGTCTATATGGCAAGAGTGTGTTATTTGGGGTGTTTTGGCTTATCTAAAATTAAGTTAAGAGAAAATTAGGAGCGCAAAATAATGATTAAAATAGAGATCCTCTTGTACAGTGTTCTTGAAAATCATACCCCATGGATGTTCAAATAAAATGGCAGATAAATGGAATGTTAAGGCACATGTGCAGCAGATTTTCTATTCTAATAAAAACCATTATTGATTTTCAAAAGTTTACTTTTGAATCCAAACAATTAATTTTAAATATACTTATTTCATGATACAGTAAACAGGAAACCTGGCTCTTAGGAAAATAAATCTTGCTTTACTCTTCCTAAATCTTGCCGAACAATTTTACAAAAGTTCAGAATTTTAGACAGTATGTTTAATAATCCAGTCTTTCTCCTTTTTTTTTTTTTTTTTTTTTTTCGTTCCGCGGGCCTCTCACTGTTGTGGCCTCTCCCGTTGCGGAGCACAGGCTCCGGACGCACAGGCTCAGCGGCCATGGCTCACGGGCCCAGCCGCTCCGCAGCATGTGGGATCTTCCGGGATCGTGGAACGAACCCGTGTCCCCTGCATCGGCAGGTGGACTCTCAACCACTGCGCCACCAGGGAAGCCCAATCCAGCCTTTCTTAAAACACACAGCCTAATCAAGGATCCAGAATTGACAATGTTTTAAATTTCAACATTATTTTATAAAGTGCCAAATTTTCTTTGTAAGTTAGTAGAAAAATTTTTTAATTTTCCCCCTTAATGGCTAAGTTTTCTGAATGTTCTGTTTTTATATTAAGTAATTCTGAAATCAGTAATCTTATTACACATGTATTTTCACAAATGTTCCTCACACACTGGTTTCTTATCATTGGACTTTGCTTCTGGAATAGGTAAAAATGAATATATAAAGATGAATTTGTGGTTAAGTTTATCTTTCATTTCTTTGATGGTTTCTGGACTTTAAAAAAAAGATTCTTTACAAGGACTCCATTTTTTATCCCACATAATAAAAATCATTCATACAAGTTTTCTACGTGTACTTTTATGGTTTCAGTTTTACAGTCCACGGAACCCAAGTCCCCGCAAAATCCCTAAGTGCTCCCAGGAGCAGGGACCCGCCCGAGCGCTGTGGGCCGCTAGTACGCCTGCCCCGCCGGGAATCGCGTGGGGAGCGCTTCTCCGCTGCAGCCTCCCGGCGACCTCTTCCCAGTCCCCCGCCCTCTTTCTGTTGCCGGGGTCGCTGCCCGCAGTAGTGATACAGGAGCTAGCTCCGGGGCGGAAGACGCGGGACGAACTCGGGCGTTTGGGCGGCCCGCGCTGTACCCTCGCCGGCCTGCAATCGGGATCCGTCCCTCGGGGTTTCCCACCGCTTGTCGGGCGCCAACTGGCGGCCGCTTGGAGACCGTCCCTTCCATCCGGAGCTTCAGTGGCCTTCGCGAGGGCTGAGACTCAGCCGCCGGGCACGAGGCAGATTTCCGGGAGGCCGGCGACGCTTGCGGCGCCTGTTCCGGTGGCGCCGGGGCGTGGGCGGTTCATGTTGCCGCCGGAGATTGGCCGAGCAGGTCTCTAGCTTCTAAGGCTGGCGCTAAGTTTTGGGAAGTGTTGGGCATACTGGATGGGTCGATCAGCACGCCGTGGTGCCCCTCGGGCCGCGAGGACAGCCCAGACAGGTGTGTGTGACCAGGAGAGGGTGTCCGTGTCCGGCGTCGTCCTCCGTGTGTCCCGGTGGTCGTACTTTCTCATATTTTCCAACCCGCCTGGAGGTTGGGAACAACACGGATGTACGCAGACATCGCCCAGTTTTCAACGGCCCCACCGTGGATCCCGATCGCCCTAACCCCCAAATGTTTACGTTTCTCCCCCTAGTAGGGATCGACCCTGGTGGCCGAAAGGAGGAGACACTGAGAGGGCGACCCGGGGCTCCCTGTCCTCCTTTCCACGGAGTCGCGACGCTCCGTCCCAGAGGCCGCCCGGCGGTACGTCCTCGCTTCCTTGGGGTCCGGGTCCGTCCCAGTGCCGTCGCGGAGGTGGGGCTGTTCCCCGGTGGCCACTTTCATTTCTCCAGGTTCCACGCGAAGCGGCCACGGGGCTCCGCACACCAGATTTCCCGCAGTTCGAGCTGCGTGTACGCGGGGAGGGTCCGTCGTCCCCTTTTCTATTTGCCCCGTGTTGAGAAATGGTAAGAATGGTGGACTGGGTGGAGCCGGAGTGTCAAGGTGCGCTTTCGTCGTTGTGCCACAAGGATCCCTCTGGATGAGATTAGCACTGGTGACGCTTTACCAGGTGGCTGCTGAGGTGAGGTCGACCAGATGGTCCGACGGCGATACTGGGCATAAAGAAAAGAAAGTAATGATATTTTTCTGTTATAAGCTCGATTCACTATAATGTGGACATTAGTTAAATGAGAAATCCTGAGATTTATAGTAATGAAAATTACCATTGTCAGTGTTACTCAAAATTACAGTAATTATTACCCTTGTTTGCAGTTAATTTTGAAAACAGTGATTCAAGTTTCTGTATGCACAGAGTATGTGACTGAAGATGATGAAAGAGGGATTTTGGAATGCAGAATTTTCTAAATCTTCCTGGAAGTCAGGGAACCTCTCCCTCGAGCCACAAGGCCCTATGCCACACCCTGCAACAACCAACGTGGGAAAGCAGACCTCAACCTCGGCAACAATAGGCCTCAAGGGTCAGTGTTTAGTCAGTGACTCACAGCTTCCTCATTTTTCATCCTTTCCATTTAGAACCAAATGGGGGAAAGAAATATATCAATATGGTCCCCTAAGTAATCATGTGGGACGCCCATTCTCCTATCAGTCCGCCTCCAACTTCCCCACTTGACAAGCTGTGATCAGGACATGCCTCCCTTTTTTTCCCCCAGAAGCCATCCCTATCCCTATGCATTCCCTGAGTCTCAGCCGAATGTGACTGGTGGTGGCTGACTCCTGTGCTCTATAGATGAGTTCTGAGTAAATAGGGCTTGTCTCATTTTGGGAGCGAGGGGTCTTTGTTCATGTGTACAGAGCTTAGAGTGGGAACCAAATCAAGCAATGAGGATAATATGTGTTTCCAATTATTTTTCAAAACGTATTATTTATTACTCACCGGTTTTTAAGTTGAGATAGAAATCATATACCATAAAATGCCCTTCGAACACTCGAGTTTAGTGATTTATTGTCTGTTTACAAAGTTGTGCAACCATCATCACTATCTGATCCAGAATACTTTATCTCCCTACAAAGACACCTAGGACCTCTTAAACAGTCACTTCCTAGTTCCCTGCCCCACAGCCGTAGGCAACTAACTGTGTGCTTTTCATCCCTGTGGACTTGCTTTTTCTGTATATTTCAAGTACATGGATTTATACAACTGTGGCCTTTATGTCTGGCTTCTTATACAGTGTCATGTATTTGAGGCTCATCCATGTTTTATCATGTGATTAATTCCTCTCTTTGGCCCAGAACTTTCCTTTGTAAGTCCTTAAGATACACACACAGGAAATTCCCTGGCGGTCCAGTGGTTAGGACTCCACCAGCCTCTCTTTTTCAAGGGCCCTGGTTCCATCCCTATGGGGGAACTAAAATCGTACAAGCTGCGCAGTGTGGCAAAAGGAAAAAAAATAAACACACACACACACAAACACACCATTTGCACCAAAAATGCTACCATTTTTATTTAATTTGGAAAATAGAGTACCAAAATTGCTATTGTAACCATTTTATGCAGACAGTTCCAGGGCCACAAATTGCCCCACCAACCCAGAGCTGCCAGCAAGCACACAGGACACCAGCCCAGCCGTGCTGCCCTTTCTCAGAACTCTGCACACACCCTTTCCAAGACTCCACCAATTTGTGCCACCACCCAGCGGCCAAAGAGGTCGCCAACTGTGCAAGGGGAGGGGGGCAGCAATGGCAAAGGGAGAGAGAGATGAAAGGAGAGACAAGTGGCAAAACCTACAGCACCGGGTATCCCAGTCGGTCTCACCACCAAGTACTAACCAGCCTCAACCCTGCTCAGATTCTGAGCTCAGAAGCTGGCAGTTGACTTCATGGTGATGCGGACCTGGATGGTGGCAGCCCAGACCAGGCACCCAATGCCCCATGCTGTGCAGCCCTGCCATGCCACCTCCACTCCCCAGCCCGTGTCAGAGCCCTGTGGCCCCAGACCTCTGTGGCAAACTGCTCCTGACACACCCTCAGCCATCTGGTGGCCAGGCCACCAGGCTGTGACTCAGTTCCCAGGAGATTGTTTTCAGTAAGGGTATGTGGCCAGTGGTAAGAGGGCGTGGGCAGCTGGAAGTGACTGGAGGAAAGCCCAGTCTTCTGTAATTCAATGCTGCCCTGACACTGACTGACAGTGTCCCTCTGATGCCTTCATGGCTCCCTCTGGATATTCCACCCACACAGCCATATTCCAGGCTGGGATGCCAGGGGAAGCACTAACAGGGTGGCAGCCTCCCCCAGTGACCAACGCCAGGCACCCGGCCTCCACCATCTCTGGACACTCATGTACGCAGCCTCGCTATCACATTCTTTAAGATTAAAAACAGGTGATCCAGGGCACCAAAGACTTGTCCTATGTCAGGCAGAGGGCTTAGAACTGAAGCCTAGTGACTTCTAATGCTGTCCCCTAAGGTGACGCCATCTGCCAGGAGACACGTCCACCTCCAGGTAGTCACAATCAGGCTAGTTCTGTACAAAGAGGGAGGGGGTGACACGGTGGGGACGGGGTGGAAACTTCCTCCCTCTGCTTCTGTTTCCCTACTTGCTGCTGCCCGGGGGGCCCAAGCCAATTCCTCCTCAATATCCTATATTATTTTATCGTCCTGTTTTGACTCAGACACCACAGGAGGATGCTTACCCCTCAAGGTATAATTTTCTCAATTTTGATTAGTACAGCCATGAAATCTTTTCAAAGTGTGAATGTACACAAAAGATAAAAATCATCCAGGCCATTGAACTTCTACCTGAGGTGATGATGAAATAAGAACCGTTGGGCTCCTAGTCCTGGAAGGAGGGAAAGAAGAGGAAGAAAGAAACTTTGGTGAACTTACTGTACACATGGCCTGTGTTTAATCCTTTTATCTATTCAGTTATTTAGTCATCACAGTTTTTCAAGATCTTTCTCTCTCTGGCCCAGTGTGTTCACAGAGCTCACAGGCTGGAGAGTTTCTCAAAGAATGATCACACCACTGGAGACGGTGGGGTCCCAGATGAGGCCAAAGGCAAACAGGAGAAGGTGTGTAGATCAAGAAGGGCTTCGTGGAGAAGGTGACGTCTGAAGAGGCTCTTCAAGAATGAGTTCTCATCTAGCCAAAGATTGGCATTGAGCAGGACCCAAGTACAAGATCAATAAATGAGTGGATAGATACACTAATGCATGCCATCCCCCTAACACAGACAAGGAGGCCTGGCCCACTGAGGATTTGCAAAGCTTGGAAACAGGGAACACGGGGTGATCAGTGGGGAGGGGCTACAGCGTGATGCCTGCCTCACTCCCTTTATGGGTGTCTTGACACATCGATGCCCTGTGTTCTGCCTTCTCAGGGAGCCCTCGTCTGTCCTCTCCTCTGGGATACTGCCTGTCATTCCCAGCAACAACTGCCTGTGTGGCCTCAGTGATCCTATGTGTAATTGTGCTCATCTCAAAGGGAATTATTGACAAGGGAGAGGGTGGTGGGCAGCTCAAGATAGAAAGGTGGAAGGAGAGAATGACAGGGAGTCCTGCATCAATGGGATCATGGGGTGGGATGCAAGGGAGTGGGGGAGGGGGCAGAGGTCGTGTCTTAGAGCTTGAGGGTGGGGCCATCAAGGGGTTCCCTCACTGATAGTGATTCCACAAGAGGAGACAAGGGATGAACTCAGTTTGGGACCTAGGACTTTGAGAAGCCTGTGGGAATTTCGGGCGGGGATGACAGGTGAGCTACGCATAGAAAATGAAGGTGTGGCAGAGGGGCAGGATCAGAGCTTTGACCCAGATGAGATGGGGAGGAAGTGGAGCGGAAGGGGCCTGAGGACACTGGGGAAGTTTGTTAACTGCAGTCATCATGGGGTTTCAGTCCACAGCCTGCTAGCTGCTAACAGAGTGCTGGGCCCAAGTTCACATGTTTCCATTTTGAAACTCTGGAGTAGAATTTGCTGATCACTGGAATTGAATTTACCAGTTGGTGTGATCAAACTCAAGCTAATGAGCTAGGAAAATGAAATCAAGGCTTACAAATAAAAGCAAAACAGACTGAGCACAAGACAAGTATCCCAGCTAAAAGCTAAGTCTCTCAAACATGCAGCCCATGGTGACTTCAGGGCCTTTGCACTTGCTATTCTCACAGCCTAGAACACTGTGTCCTCTACATGTTTGCTCCCTAAGCTTCTTCAGGAATTTTCAAAAGTTTACTTTCCTTTTCTTTATGGTACATATCACCTCCTGATATTGTGTACCTCTATTTCTTAATCTGTTTTCCCCATGAGTCTGTCACCTGCATGTGAATTGGGATCTCCCTCCACCTGTTTCACCCACTGCTGTTGTCTGGTGTCTGGACCAGGTCAGCACACAGTAGGGCCTCAGTGAATGTGTGCCATGTGCTGGGTGAGGGAGCACTGAATGTATAGCGGGGATAGCTGCGGGTCATAGAGAATTGCCCTTGATTGAGAATGAAGTGTTCAGAAGGACAATCTGCTCAAGGTCTTCGTACCTTGTTCTTCTGGAAATTTCCCATTGTTATTGTAAAGATGCAAAATTAGACCCAGGGAAAGCCGCTGCTGTCCTGATTTGGGGACAGCCCTAGATATGCTATGCTGCTACTTCCCAGAGCTGAGGTCACATGGGTGGGTGTCAGGTCCAAGCGTCTCAGGGACATTTCACCTCCTCCCGATCTCTCCTCCCATTGATGTAAGAAACGCCGTGTTCAGTACACCTGTGACCAATACCTTTCAATTGATGGAGGCAGGGCTGAGGTAGCAGGATTTCCAACCTGAAAGTCCTCATTCCCCTCTTTAAAAAGCCCTTTTCTCCAACCTGAGTCCATCCAAACAGCACCCATTCCTCACATTCTGCATCTGCAAGAGAGTTTCTGCATCTTCATTCAGCAAATGAGACCCCACTAGGTGTTAGGGGTTAGGGCTCATCCAGGGACCCAAACCTCATGTGATGAGTAAATGGTCCTCGTGTGTGGATAGAAACCTGTGGGCGTCTTCTGGGACTGCTAGGAGCCTCCTATCTTTCTGTGCTCTCAGATTATGAACGCCGCAAAGCTGAGCCCTGATTCTGCTAACTCCTACCCACCCGTCCCCTCACTCTGAACGTCACAGAGATGCTCTAGTGTATTAGACAAAGCTCAGATCCTGCTTAGCCTCGCAAGGCCCTTAGGAATACAGCGCCAAGGAAGCAGCAGTCTTGTCCCTGGTTGGTCCCTACCAGCGTCATTCTCCTCTGCTTGCTATTGTCCAATGACCAAAAAAAGTTGTTCTATGTGTTTTGCACAGTTTCTAATTGTTTATATTGAGGACAACTCCCACACAATTTCCTCCTTCATGGAAGGTTCTGGAATTATCTTTTTTCATGTGCTTCACCTTCTGGACTCCGAGAGCGCAGTGAGACTGTATTGGGCCCTGACATCTGTTGCTCAGTTGTAGCATTCATCACAGAATCTTCGTGGTGGTTTATCTAAAAAGACAGCCACGTTCAATTCCTTCCTTCCTTATACAAAACAAGGCACCCCACCCCGAGGAGACAAGCGGTCTGTTTCTCCAAACTCCTACATCTGACCTGGCCTGTGAATGCTTTGACCCGTAGAGAGTTGCAGAGGTGACTTTGGGCCAGTCCTTAACCGGCCTTATAAGAGATCTGACCACTGACCCTTTCTTTAATCAGACTGCTGCTCATACAATGTGGTCCATGGAAACACAGGCTCTGCTGCGAGGAAACCAAGCCACGTGCGGAGGTCACGTGCACACTCTGGCCCCCAGCACAGGTGACCCCCAGCCAGCCCTGTGAGGGGTCTGCTGGAGCCTCTCAGTGACGCCGCCCCAGGTGCCCTCCAACTGCAGCAGCACGAGGAGCTCTAAGCAAGAAGCATGCAATTAAACACAGACAGCCCACAGAACTAGCAGTGATAATAATAAATTATATTTCAAACCACTAAGTTTTGTAATAGTTTGTTACATAGCAGTAATAAACCCGACTATTTCTAGGACAATCCCTTGAAGCAAAATATCACCTGAAAATCAACTATAAGTTCCATTAAAAAAAAACAGTAAAATAAAATTCTACTGAGTAAAATTTTAAAATCACTGGCTTTATTTGAAGATTTATGAATCAGGCAGGATCCAATTTAGCAGATAGAAAGAAGCTCTGAGGAGTTGCACAAAATGAAAGACGCTTATAGGCAGAAGGGAGCTGAAACAAGGAAGCTGTTCTGGGCAAAGCTTCGTGTGGGTTATTGCAAGGTTTCTTTGCATTAGCGGATGGCAGCGGTCTCCCAGGCAGATGGCTTAGCTAGTGCTGATCACAGGATTCCTGACCCTCTGGATTACGGTTCCATTTCTGGAGGAGCCGAAACTGCATTTAAGTCGCAGTTTGATGACATTGTTCTTACTAAGCAACCCCTTTGGGGCTGTTGTCTTGATTTTAACTGTCCCCTGAGGGCAGCAACAAGGTTCATCATTGTTGAGTCCTTGTGTTAAGCACAGTGAGTGGCATATTCATTCGTCAAAATCCTGATCCAACATCTGCTGTGTGCCAGGCCTGTGCTGGGGGAAGGGATTCCCAGTCCCGAGAAGACAGAGACTCTCTCAACAAGGAAATCACAAAAAGGCGTGTTCCGGGCCATGATACCAGCTGCTCATTCAGTGCTTATGGAGTCTCTACCGCGGGCTCCACACTGATCTGGGCTGTAGGCCACGCAGAGAATAAAATATACAAAAACAAGAACAATTTAAAAAGAAACAACCCTGCTGCTGCTCCCATGGAGCTGACGCTGCGGAGGGGGACAGACAGTAAGCAGAACAGCGTGTAGAAGGGTTGGCGCTGTGCAGGGAAGAGCAGGCCTCAGGGGAAGCAGGAGAGCAGGGCGGGGGAGGGGCTGGGGTGGCAGGGAAAGGGGACAGCGGTGGCAGAGGAGCTGGTAGGACTGGGACCCCGTGAGGACAGTTCCTCCGGGTGAGGCAGCCACAGTGGGTGCTGACTGGGCCGGCCCTGGGTGCTGCGCAGCAATGAGGTGGGTGATGACTGGGACACATGGGCGGGGGAGGCTGACACTGCAGATGCACAGGCAGGGGACGTGTCTCTGAGGACGGGACGTTTAAGCTGCTCCCTAGTGTGGACCAAGTATCTATGTTCTGTAAACCTGACGCTTTAACATCTCCTCACATGAACACGCTGGGCTCGCCTTGTTCTAGACAAGCCAGTGCCAAGCCTGGGTCCCCTTGCCTCGGCCCCTGGGTCCCTACTCTCCCGCCTCCCTGGATTCAGAACTGCTCCCAGGCCTGCTTTTCAAATACAAACCGATCCATCCAGAGCCCTCACCATCCACCTCCTCTGTGGCTCTCACACTGGGGGCCACTGTCTCCCTTCCCTCAACACCCAGACACCAGGGACAGCCCCTGACATCCTACAGGCTACTCAGTCCTGAATCTACTCGCCATCCTCCCTGTTCCTTCCTGGGGAATCACAGAAAGAGCACTTGTCACGAATTCCCCTCCCTCCCTCTGCCTGCTGACCAATGTGCGGCCTGTCCCCTCCTCTTGGGAGCTGCAAGTAACCAACCATCTTTTTAGAGACAGTCGTCTAGTGATCCGTTGACCTTACCTTACCTCATATTCCCTATTAATAAACTATATTTTAAACCAGTCTCGAAAGAAAAGACACTCTGTACATAATTAAGCATGAACAAATAAAGAACAAATGAACTATGGAACTTGTTATAATGTTCTCAATAACTTTAATATTTTATTATATATTAGGCTGTCTTTTCAACATAAAATTGTGAGTCCATAAGGCTGGAGAGTACATGAGAAGTTACACGGACAAGACAAGACACCTGGGAATTCCCATACACCTGCACTTGAATGGGGAGCTCAGGCCAACACTTGAGTTGAGTTCTGCTTTGTGGGTGGATGATGCAATTGGAAATTTTGGTTTTTCCAAATTAAGCTTTTAAATGTATTGGTTTAGCAGAGGAGTTAGTTCTAAACTCATCTTTCCAGCAACATTCAAGTGACAACAGACGTAAGATGGTCTGTGCCCTGAGTTATTTATTTAGAATCTGCACGTATCATCAGGGAAACAGCACAGCACATTTCAAAACAAGCTACGTGTTTAGGAGAGAGCCGGGGTTCACGCTGTGGTGGGAAGAACAAGACCGTATCCCCGGAAAATATTAGCTCCAGATTCCTTTTGTTGGGAGCATCCATCTTCACCCATTAGATTTCCAGAGAAGCACCGGGAAAGGACACTGGATTGTTGCTGAGCTTGGCTTCCCCCCCACCCCCATGAAGCAGAGAGCTGAAAGTATCAGACAGCTGTAGTCCTTGGAGCAGCCTGACTCATGGCAAGTGCAGAGAGGAGCCCCTTCCACGGTTCCTGTATTGGTTAGAATTCAGTTGCTATAACACACCGACACCCCCCCCCCCACGTAATTATGCCAAATAGAAGTTTGCATCTCTCTCACATTCTGATCTGGAGGCAGGCAGTCCTGTGCTGCTCTCGCAAGGCTACTTCAGGAAGCTTCTCTGTCATCCCTGTTGCTCTGTCATCCTAGGGGAATTGGCCTCCTCCGGGGTGGACGTGGGGCAGGATGGAGCTATAGTTTCAGTGTGAAGTAGGACAGAGGGAGAAGGAGAAAGTAAGGCCTGCCTGTCCTATGTAGGAAATATCCTAGAAGTTGCACAAATTTCTTTCCTTCCATCTTGGAGGGAGAGCTTAGTCTCACAAACAACCCAGCTGCACAGGAGGCCGGGAACGTCTGTAGTCTCGGGCAGCCCTGCACTTAGTTAAATATCGAATGTTCAGTTGCTCTAAGAGAGAAGTGGGCCAGGGTGTTGGGAGCCAAATGGTTGTCTCTGCCCCCCGCCCCCACAGGTTTCAATGTTTTCTCTCATCACCCACCCCCTCCCTAACAGAGTTCGAGTATCATGAGAGTTTTTCCAGACAAATCACATTAAATCATAGCTCAGGACCCAGCTGAAAATCATCAGCCTGTGGGTGCTTTTCATTAGGCTCACTGGCAAATTGCTGGTGGAACTCCGTTACTAACATTGTCTCTGGCTAGGGGAGGCGACAGGGCAGGGTAGTGGCAGAACAATAGTAAAGTACAAAGTGGGAGCAACAGGGTGACAGGCAGAGGCTTCAAACCCCAGGAGGAAAATAAACACAGACACACTCCTGTATTCAACCCTCAAAATAATTTTGTAGGGAAGAAACAGCTACAATTAAGTAAAATCATATCTAAACACTTAAAATTATCCTCCTTAGAATTTCTCTTAGAATTTTCATTAGTCAGAATCTCCATAAACACTTGATCCAGATGTGAAAGTAACTTTTTTTTTTTTTTGGT
This sequence comes from Tursiops truncatus, assembly GCF_011762595.2. NCBI lineage: Eukaryota > Metazoa > Chordata > Mammalia > Artiodactyla > Delphinidae > Tursiops > Tursiops truncatus. The sequence continues at coordinate 320,049 of NW_022983296.1, read as the reverse complement.
ATATCTAATTAGCAAGGTGTCAGAAAAAAATGCAAATGTAAACGTGGTGAGGATGCAGTGAGACCAGCACTCTTAGATGCTGGATTGGAAAAATGTAGATGGTACCACTTTTTTCTGGAGCATCATTTGGTAATATGCATTAAAGATTGCAAAATATTTATGGTGTTTGAGCTAGTAATTTTACTTCTGGGAATTCATATAAAGATAATAATCAGAGATGCTGACAAAGATTTAGGTACAAGTGTTTACCAAATAACTGGAAAGATATTCCATGTTCATACATTGGAAGAATTAATGTTGGCAACATTTCCATTCTCCCCAAGGCAATCTACACACAGATTTAATGTAATAAAAATAATTAATGTAATGTATCAAATTTCCAATGACATCATTCACAAAAATAGCAAAAACAATCTTAAGATTTGTGTGGAACCACAGAGGACTCTGAATAGCTAAAGCAATCCTGAGAAAGAAGAACAAAGTTGGAGGAATCACACTTCTTGCTTTCAAATTACAATGCAAAGCTACAGTCATCAAAACAGTATAATACTTGCATCAACATAGACACACAGACCAAAGGAACAGAATGGGGAGCTCTAAAATAAATCCCTGCATGTACAGTCAACTAATGTCTGACAACAGGGCCAAGAATACTCAATGGAGAAAGGATAGTCTCTTCAATAAATTGTGTTTGAAAAACTGGCAGCCACATGCAAATGTATAAAACTGGATGTGCATGTTGTCCCACTTATAAAAATCAACTGAAAGTGCATTAAAGAAACATTTAACATCTGAAACCATAAAACTCCTACAAGAATATATAGGGGACCGGCTCCTTCACACCGGTCTTTGCAATTTTTTTTTTTTTGGATTTGACACCAAAAACAAAGAAAACAAAAGCCAAAATAAACAGGTGGGAGTACATAAAATTAAAAGGTTTCTACACTGCAAGGGAAACCATCAACAAAGTGAAAAGGCACACTATGTAATGGGAGAAAGTATTTGCAAATATCTAATAAGGGGTTAATATGCCGATTGTATAAAAACCCACACAAGTCAATAGCAAAACAACAATAACAAAAACAATTTAGTTAAAAAATGAGCAGAAGAACTGGATAGATATTTTTCCAAAGAAGACATGCAAATGGGCAACAATACATGAAAAGATGTTCAACGTCAGTAATCATCAGGGAAATAAAAATCAAAGCCACAGTGAGGTATCACCTCAGACCCGTTAGGATGGCTGCCTTCAAAAGCACAAAAGAGGGCTTCCCTAGTGGCGCAGTGGTTGAGAGTCCGCCTGCCGATGCAGGGGAGACGGGTTCGTGTCCCGGTCCGGGAAGATCCCACATGCCGCGGAGCAGCTGGGCCCATGAGCCATGGCCGCTGAGCCTGCGCGTGCTGAGCCTGTGCTCCGCAACAGGAGAGGCTACAACATTGAGAGGCCTGCGTACTGCAAATACAAACAAACAAACAAACAAACAAACAAAAACACAAAAGAATGAGTGTTAGCTAAGATGTGGAGAAAAGAAATCCTTGTGCACTTGTAGGTGGGATGTAAATTGGTGCAGCCACTCTGGAAAAGAGTATGAAGGTTTCTTGATTATACCACAATAAAGCTGAAAAATATCTATTGTAAAATGAAAAACAACAACAAAAAAACCCAAAACCACAGGGCTTGTGGGGAAATGGGTTTAGGGCCCAATACTCAAAAACTGTCATTGGTACATTAAAAAATAAGGGCCTGCTAGGGACAGAATATTTCTGTCCCCTGAAAATTACTATTTTGAAGACCAATTCCCAATGTCATGTTATTTGGAAGTTATGTGATGTTAGTTCAGGAAGTAATTGAGTCAGGAGAGTGGAGCTGTCATCAATGGGATTAGTGCCCTTATAAAAAGACACCCGAGAGCTTGCTTTCTCTGCTTTTCACCCAGAGAATACCTCTCCAGGAAACAGCTCTCACCAGACAAGTGCTGCCACCCTGATCTTGGACTCCCCAGCCTCCAGAACTGTGAGAAATAAATCTTTGTGTCAAAACCACACAGTCTGTGGTATATTTGTTACAGCAGCCCAAACTAAGACAAACCCTATTAAAAATGGTACTGTAATTATATGTGCTAAATGGTTAAATATTCACCCACAACAAATATGGCACTTTAACTTGAAAAGGGCCTGCAGTTTGCTGGTTAATCTGGGTGGTAGAAGGGTTGCAGCTTGTGGGTGATTGTGAAGCAGTGAGAGAAGGGTGATTTGAAATCCCATAAAAAGCTGTAACGTCTGATGTGAGTGGGGTAGCTGTTGGAGGTGTGTGCAAGTGTGTGTTTTGTGTTTTTCCACCTGGCTAGGTTCCTCTGGGTGCAGCTGTGCATTCATTCACCAACTGTTTCTCTGGACAAAATTACATGTGAACACAAGCGAGATTCAAAATATGTTCAAATTGTTCCCTGTAAGTTAGGCATGTTAGAGCAACACTTATTGCAACTCTGACAATGTATTAATATCTTTCTCCTGATGGCTATGAAACAGCATATATGACCTTTAATCTGGGGCTCCCTAACGATCACGAACTGCAGGTTGAAGGAATTGAAGAAACGGGATTTAAACAATTATTTTTAAATAATTAATGTAATACATTATGGAAAAAAGGAATACTAAGGTTTAAAGCTTACCTTGGCTTCCATGTTCCGTTGAGTCATTTTCTCTTAATGAATTCAGTTCTCAGATTATGCAACCAAAAATCTTTAGGCTTTTGTATAGTTAAATATAGAATATTAGAATATAATGCTAATGTAGTATGAGCTTCAATAGGTGTGGAGAACAACATTTTGAAATATGAAAATCCATAAAGCAGGGTTAGTATTTCCATAGGCACCATAGTCTGTGCTGTCTAACTTTAGATTTAGAAAAATAATGACCCTGACTATCTGAGATGGTTAAAGCCAGTTTTTCAACTTTTCTTGTGGTGGGGCCCCACACTGTCTTAACAACATCTTCAACTTACATTGATTAAACAACTCTAAACTAAATGCACGTCAAGAAATATCAATAAATCTTTACCTAATTAAAAATAATAATCCAGAAATTTTCATCTATATTTTGGATGCTTCAGCGTTTTAAATTGGTTTTTACCCTGATTATGTGAGTAATGTGTGGTCAAAATTTATAAAGTACCAAGAAAATAAGAATTACGCACATCTCTATCGCAAAGAAAGAGCTAGTAAGAGTTTTATATATTTACACTCCTCATCAACTCACATGTAAATATTGTTGATTTCCCCCTTTCTCCATATTTGCATAATGTAATGTAATATATAATTTTTGGAGCAATGCATTGAAAGAATGCAAGATGGGGCATCTGATTTGCAGATGACACAACCCATCTTCCAGGCCTGCTCTAAGGATTTAAATTAGATTCCCAAAGTTACGGGTTCAACATATGTAACACATAATGTAAATAGTAGCTGCTGTGATACATTTATTGACCTGTATTTAAGTATCTTCATAGACATTATGATAATGCCTGAATAATGTTACGTCAGGAACCTGGGCAATATAGTTTAACCATTTCCTTGCTAGTTAGAGTCTAGATTTAGGGCTCTTCGCAATTTTTCCATCTTAACAGTAAACTATTTGAATACCTTTTCTATGTACAAACACGTTGCCATATCATTTTTCCCCCGTTAGTAGTAGAATTCTAAGGATGGAATTACAAGAGGTTTATTATCACCTCTTTAAAAACTGCTTTCTAGAAATGTACCAATTTATGTATGTGGCTGTTCACCACTTTTGATTTAATTGTGCCATGTTTTGAAAGTTTCCCTAAAGGTAGAAAAGATTGTATTATTTTTCACTTGTGAGATCAACGTTTTATGTTGGTATTTTTATTTAATCAAAGGAATTTTCTGTGCACACCATTCATGTGTGTGTTTTAGATCTGCTTTATTCTTTCGGTTTAACTCAATTTGCATTAATGTTTTAATATTTTAAAACTAATAGTTTATTTTTAAAAAATAGTTTAAAAATATTAACTTATACAAATATTAACCTCTTGAAGTTTCCCATTTTTATGTAATTTTTCTTCTATCCTTTATATGTTTGAGATTTTCCCATCTAGAAACCATATACATCTGTATATTTTTTAAAATAAAACCCTGTTTGAATGTATATCAAATTTATTTTTTATGTTTTGAGTGAAGATGTAAATACTTTTTAAAGAAAACTAACTACCCAGTTTTTCATCACCACTTATTGTATGCTCCATAATGGCTTCTATTGACTGTAATACCTTTATCATATAGGCTCTCATCCTAGAATCTACATTTAGGGTAACGCTAGTCTCAGCTACGAATTGGCACTCGTCATCTACCTCCTCAAGGATTAAATCATGTGCTGGTGCAGCTGCTGCAGCCGCTGACCTTCAACACTCCCTGAAAGGAGTTCCGGGTGGAGAGCAGAAATGAGGCACTCTGTGCTCGGGGGAAACTGGCAGGACAACTCTTCAGAGAGTTAGATACTTTCAGGAGAAGATTTTATGAGCCCAATTCTTGTATCCCCTCATATCTAGAAAAACACTAAGATCTTTCATGGTGAGGTCTGCTCTCAAGACTAGCAGCAACCTTCGCGAGACTAACAGAAACATTCTGCAAAAAATATATGTTCTCGATTGCATATACTCCCCATTCACCAAAATCACATATATACTGATCTCCCCCCCTGCCTCTTTGGAGTAGTTTCTCAGAGCTCTCTGAAATGCAGTCTCCTGGGCTGTACTCCTCATTTTGCCCCAAATAAATCTTAACTTGCAACTCTCACGTTGTGCATTTTTTTAAAAGTCGACAGTAGTTTACCATTTTCTGTATTAGAACCACACTCTTAATTTAGCTTTATATATATATAATTAGTAAGGCACATTTCACTCATTCTCTTCAAAAAAAATTCTAGCTTGACTTTTAACTAAGCCTTAATCACTTTCTTAACAACATACTAGGATTTTGATTGGAAGTTTATTAGAATTAAAATCGAGAATGGTAGATCTCTCTATAATATTTGGTACTCTACAGAATCATGGTATTTTCTCTTTTTTTTTTTTTTTGGTCTTTTTAAATGGTATTTTGTAAATTTGATTTTTTTCTACTTATTCATTCTCTATATTCCTTTAAAATCCGTTTATTTTAAATTTTAGTTGCTTTTTTATGAAAGAGATTTATACATATGTTTTCTATATCTTAAAAGTAGAAAGTCAGCCGTTTTGTGCACTCTTTATGATTCTTGTCCATTGAACTGTTATATTTTTAAGGATTTTTAGTGCCGTTTCATTAACTATTGGGAAATCTCATAATTTCTGAAAATGTCCTTTAGCATTCAACAATTCATATATTATTAATTAGTATTTTAATTAGATAGGACTTTAAAAATTGGGGTATAGTTGCTTTACAATGTTTTGTTAGTTTCTGCTGCACTGCAAAGTGAATCAGCTATATGTATGCATATATCCCCTCTTTTTTGGATTTCCTTTTCATTTAGGTCTCCACAGTGCATTGAGTAGAGTTCCCTGTGCTATACAGCAGGTTTCCATTAGTTATCTATTTTATACATAGTAGTGTATATATGTCAATCCCAATCTCCCAATTCATCCCACCTCCCTTTTCCCCCCTTGGTGTCCATACATCTGTTCTCTATGTCTGTGTCTCTACTTCTGCTTTGGAAATAGGTTCATCTGTACCATTTTTATAGATTCCACATATATCCGTTAATATACGATATTTGTTTTTCTCTTTCTAACTTACTTCACTCTGTATGACAGTCTCTAGGTACATCCACGTCTCTACAAATGACCCAATTTCATTCCTTTTACTGGCTGAATAATATTCCATTTATATATGTACTACATCTTCTTTATCCATTCATCTGTTGATGGAGACTTAGGTTGCTTCCATGCCCTTTCTATAGTAAATAGTGCTGCAATGAACATTAGGGTGCATGTGTCTTTTTGAATTATGGTTTTCTCAGGGTGTACGCCCAGTAGTGGGATTTCTGGGTCATATGATAGTTCTATTTTTAGATTTTTAAGGAATGGCCATACTGTTTCTCATAGTGCCTGTATCAATGTACATTCCCACCAACACATAAAATTGGTGTGTGGTTTTGTTTTGCACCATTTATGTCTGATATCAGGGTTAAATTATTTTCACAAAATACAGATTTCCTCTCTTCATCTATTCTTGATTCTCTGAAACTATTTGTTACTTTTGTAGTCAGCTGTTTTTTTTTTTTTACTTGTATAACCCATACATGATTTTCAGAAGTAATTGTTGAAAAACTTTATTTTATGTGCTTTCTAGCTTATTTTTCTTTTGTTTTAGTTGTTTTAAATATTGCTGTTGAGAATTCATATTTTTCCAGAAAGTAGTCAATTTCTTGAATATTCTAATGTAGTTGCAATATATATATATATATATGTGTGTGTGTGTGTGTGTGTGTGTGTGTGTGTGTGTGTGTATCTGACCTGGGGTCTCACACAATGTCCCTAAATCCCTTGAAGTTTCCTGGGTGATAGAAGTGGGGCTTTTTTCTATGTTTTTTAAAGTGTTAATTTAAATTTTTTTTTCTGGTAGGAAACGATTACTTGCATATCACTTAGACCCTTTAAAGTCTCATTTTTAAGGTTTGTTAGTGCAGTTCTAGAGTATCCTAGAGTATCCTTTATTCTAGGGCTTGTGATTAGTTCCACTTCTAATATGCACAACTACTAGTGTCTTAATAGAATGCCCCATGTATTCAAGGAGGTTTCTTCACTCTGGCTGGTGAGGATTCTCAGCCATACATGAACTTTGGAAATTATTTAATGTACAGTTCTCCAGTAATTGTTCTTTCTGCAGAAATTGTTCCTTCCCAGCCTTGTGAAATTTCACCTGTGTGTGCTCAGATTAGTACTCGACAGAGACTCAGAGGGATAATCAGGCAGTGGTGGAGGTCTCTCTCTGGGTAGCTCCTTCCTTTTAGATGCCCTGCCACACAAATTATCGCCCCCTGGGCCTCCCAACTCACTGTGTTCTCTCCCTTGCTCTTCCTTTGGAGTCCCTTCCTCTCAGTTCACCTGTAATTTCTGGGCCACTGAAAGTATTTGCATCTAACTCTGTCTTCTCCTGCTCCTATGTAAAGTCTCAGTAGCACCTTCCCCTGAATGATGACCATGGATGAAACCTAAATCCTCTTCTCCTTCCCCAGCTACTTTAAACTCCCCTCTGGATGTCTCCTCTCATCCAGGCTCAGTGAGTCAGAATCATCCATGATCCATTTTTTCATACTCAACAAGATGTCTGGCCATGTTGAGTGTTTCTCCAGTGGAGTGGGTTGAGCAATGATGGACAAAGAGAGACGAGCAGACAGCAGTTAGAGACCATGTCAGGCTGTGGTGGGCATGAGAATGAATGACACTGCTAAGAAGAGGAACAGATTATAGAGAAGTCACAAGGGTAGAAGTGGTTGGAAAATGTTTTCAAATACAGATCGGGGAGAAATCTGGTAGAGGAGAGGTTGAATTTATAATAAAATACAGAGAAATGACCACTTCTAGGTTCCTCAGAAAAACTCAGTACCTGCTACCTTACTGGTAACATCTTATCAAATGTTATTTCAGTTAGAAATACTTTAGGCTACAAATCCTTTAGAAACTATCCTATACAGATTTTAGCAGTAGAATAACACAGACCAAAGTTATGCATTGCAGCATTGTTTGTAATGTCAAAAGATGGTTGACTATTAGTGTTTATCCCAATATGGACTGGCAACATGCATTATAGTACATCATCCACTCAGTGGACTGCTTTGTAGGAAACAACGTCCTGATAGGAGTTTTTTTCCCCAGATATTTTTCAACTGAATATAAGGAAGATGTAATGAAACATTATACAACTACTTACGTATTAAAATGTGGAGTGAAGGAAAATATATATTCACATTTTCTTGTATACCCATAAAATGACACTCTGGAATGATACCTGGAAAATCAACCACAGTGGCTGACTTTGAAGACAGGGGTCCTGGGCAAGGGCGGGTGGCAGAATACAACATAAAGTATTTAATATTTATAGGTTCTTGAACCTTCTACACATATTATCAACTTCTCATAAATGTGGACATTAAATTCTTTTTAAATCTCTAAAAATTAAAAATTATAGCACGCTTTCTACCAACTGAATGAAAGTCCAATTTGTTTTTCCAGAAAGATTATCCGGCTTCCCTAAAATGTCTACTCATGAGAATTTTCTGGTGGCTTTTGCTTCTTTTCTTTCACTTTGGAAGCAGTTTTCTGATTCATAATCCTTTGTGTTCTTCCTTTCAAAGAACATCTACCGCTGCTAATTTTATGAATTAAGCTTGATCTAATTTTCTTACCTTTTCCCCCATTTTTCCCTATGAAAAGGCTCTGTACATTCATTATCAGTTGAGACAATATTTAGATAATTCATAAGGCTAGGAGGACAATTATTTGCCTTAATACTTGAATTCTTTCTCTGCATCTGACATATTAATAATGCCAGTAAGATATTGTATAAAACCGTTGACTTTATTATAATAAGAAACATTAGTCAGGAGACCATATCTTAAGACTGATTGTAAAACCAGCAGCCATGTTAACAGTGAGGAGATGTGAGGGGATATTTCATGTGGAAGAGAGGAGAGCTCTCTTCAGAGGTTTAAAGGGTGTTTAAAAGCATGTAGAGCTAGGCCCAGTGGATGTATCATTTGGGAGTCACTCCCCAGGGATACATAGGAGAGAGTCCTGAGCATCTCGAGTGCTGCACAATGCGGTGGTCTGGAGTGGTAGCTGTGGACCCCTCTGTAGATCAGTAGAGAAGAAAGTTGCAGCCTTGTGTCTGTACAAGTCTGTACAAGGCGATCTGGCCTTCAGAAAAAGAAATTTGACTAAATCGCATATGGTCTCAGCTCTAATAATAAGATCTTTTCTTGAATCCTTTTCTTTTTCCTCTCAAATTCTCAAACCCGAGTAGTTATTCTGCATGAGACAATTCTCTTTTAATTCCATTCTTCAGTCTCAAATTTTGTAGCTTATCTTCAGATAAGTACCTGTCCATCTTTATTCTTTAGACAAGATAAGCAAGAGGGTCATTTTCTTATCAGACTTTAAAGGAAAACAAATACCTTTACATTTAGACTTTCTAAGGTTCTAAATGTATTTCATGTTCCCACAGTAGTATCTTCAGTCCTGAGTTTGTGGCATTTTTACCCACTTCAGAGATGACTCTGGGGAGTGAATTGGTGGTGGGACCTGACAGACCACTGGGATTTTGAACTCTTCGCAGTTAGATCTCCGTTTATAGAAGTGTTAACAACCAATGGAACAATCAGCATACAGTCCAGGGTTACAGGGATGACAGCCCCGAGAAGGCGACCTATGGATGACAGAAGAGATCGGCCTTCTGACAAGCAGTTGCATTTCACTGCGAGGCAAAGAGAAAGTGCCTGCAGATACAGAGATGCCATCAGCAGGGAGCAGGAAAACTTCACTCAGATCTGTTATCAACAAAAACGTCAGAAGTCAGTCATTCCCTGGGCTTATTTGTGCTTCCTGTTTCTGCGCTCCCTTGTGCTTCGAGACTGCTCTGCTGAGTTGATGTTCTCCTCTGTGCTTTTTCTAAATCTCTTTCTGGGCCAGGAGGATGGAGGAAGCAGAGGTGCTCTGTGGCGGATCTGCTTCGTATAACACGTCTGACCGCCTTGCAGCTGGGACAGTATGTGTGCTGAGTGTCGACCTGCCTTCCCACGGGTGTGGCTGGGGTGGGACCAGAGGTCTGAATGGGGAAGGTGGTAGGGGTGCATTTGTTTTCTTTCACTCCCAGGTCAGGAGATCTTAATCTGAGGGGCTTAGGGAGCCCAGGGAGCCTGTGGCCTCCCTGAAGTCATGTATAAAATGTGTTTGTGCACAGGTTTTTATTCAAATAAAATTAAATGCCCTGGATTTACCCTTTCAGTATATTTAACACTGTTCCTAGTCTGTAGAGATCCTTGTGCACTGGAGTAGAACATAGCTGCAGTGATTTCAACACATTTCCATTGTGAACAGTACCTAGTAAAGTAAGCTTTCTGAGTCAAGAGCGAGTGGTGGCTGAAAAGGTTTAAAAACATCCTATGAAGTGTCTAGAATCGGGAGGGTTTGATCTGCACTCTACTGGAACATTTTAAGGTCTAATACTTTGTTTTCCACTTGTGAGCAGCTAGGTCAAATTTTTTTGTTCCCCCAGACAAGAAAACCTAAATATATAAAGTCTATGTGTCTGGCCAGGGTCAAAGGACAAACTAGTTTAGGGATGGTCACAGGCAGACTTTTCTCATTACCAGAAATTAAAGTGGCAAAGAGTATTTATGACACAAACCCTAAACGCATTTAATTATTGGATAATCTCGATCTACAGAGAGGCAAAGTCTCTTCCTGTGGTTATTTGTAAATACTTCATACAGATCTATTTAAATGGCTTTGTGCTCTTCTAGGATTATTCTCCCGTGACAATGGCCAGGACTTAATGCACTTATGCACAAAACTATTTAGGTTCCTGCTCCAGTGTGGTAAACTGGTTAACAACAAACCAAACCAGTGAACTGTGTTTTAAACTGGTTGATGGTGCCACCTACTGTCCTCTCTGTAGAAATGAGCTGGAACTGGAACCTGAGCCTTATCTACTGAGAGCCACAGAAACTAGGATATGAAGGGGAATTAGACTCAAGTCTAATTATACTTTCTAATTATACTCTATTTAGAATGAGTTACATAAATAGTTATATTTATACCCTCTCCCCAACATTCCCAATTTCAGGTTACAGAAAATAAAACATTAGAAAATTATTTTAAATTGTGGCAGATGTAGGAAACAGTATCAGGCTATCATGTGCTTTCTGTAGATGCAGATTATCCAGTACCAAAATGCCTTTAGGGCTCTGCATCAAACATGCTCTTTGCCATTTCAACTCCTAGTGATGTCCGAAGCCCCGAGCCCCCTGAGTAGCGGCCCCTGCTGTGGACTCGACTGTACTTACTTTACACTGTGTTGAACAGATGACAGAAAATAAAAAGCTCTAAAAAGGAGGAAGGTTTCAGGTAAGCAAAAATAGTATTTTAGAATATTGATTTGGGTGTTTTGTTTTTAATGGACCAATCCATGATAGAACAGGCCCAGACGAGTTTTGAGAATAAAATGTATATTTTCTTCCCTGGAGAGACACTGGCAGCCAAGTTAATTAAAACATATGCTTTCTAGGAACCGGGCATAAATTCTCACTTAGTTTAGACAAATAACTGATTTCCAAGCTGGCTTAAACCCAGCGAGTGCTCAAGGAATGTTCTAGTGACTACTGTGCAGTGAGGGTTTTATTATTTGTGCTTCGAGTGTGTTCTGTCTCTAATCCTTAAATAAAAACCCATTCTCTTCCACGTAACTTACTATTTGACTTGACTCTAGGCTGTATGACAAGACATTTCTGTTATCACATGTAAAATTGTGCATGTGTGCACGTGTTTTAAAATACAAACAGTGTACACTCTTGTTCAAGTTCATCCTGAGTTCCAAGTACACACAAAAAAAACCCTGAATACTTCAGAGTAAAAGTACAATTTCTCATTCACACGTATCAAGGTATCCATGGTTCATTTGTATATATTCTGACAACTTAAAAAAAATTTTTCAAATATACTTTTATTTACTCACAGATAATAAAGTTTCATTTTTACTTGTCTTAAATACTGTGTGTTGCCTTGCAGCTTGCTTTTGTCGGGTAACAGCATGACTTTGATGTGTCACGATTTCCTGCTTTGGGGTTTTCCACTGCTATTTGAGAACACTGCAGAAAGCTTTCCACAGAACCACATAACACTGCTATAAGCATATCTAGGTTCATATTTCATTTCTATCTCTCACCTTCATGCTAATAACAATATGCATAATTAAACGTTTCTAAGTTTTTAGAGATAATTTTCTTTAAAGTGAATATAAAGCCCAGTCACCAAGCAGTTTCTGTGGTGTCTTGTCTTATTCTAGTCTCGTCTTGAATTCCTTAAAACTTTGAGGCGAAAACTTCGTTGTAAACTTTAGGTTAAACTGTAGGTTATCTCTAGCGCAGCTAATTCCATTACTGACATCGGTGGTAATAACCCGTTTTCAGATTAATGCTACTAAAAATATCTAGTACATTAATGACGAAAACAAAGTTATTACAAGTCAGTTCTTAGCATGAGGCTTTGGAAGTCCGCAAGAGCCGGGAGCTGCCTGTCCATGTGTAGGGGCTGAGGCGTCTCATCATCTCCCTTCTCCACCATGAAGGGCTGAGAGGGCTCTGACTCCGCAGAGATGTCGAGAGGAAAACCCTCCAGCAAGTTCAGTGCCCCTACACTTGACTCTTCCATGCTCGGTCCTGTCCAGACGCTCCCATGAGGGCATCTCAGGTGACACACTGAGAATTCAGTCCCATTTGTCTTCTCGCAGTCCCACCAGCACACTGGCTGGGTCATGAAGCTCTTTTGGGAGAGTTATAGCCTGATGGCCAGGAGAGGACACAGGGGCAGCTGGTCTGCACTCTTTCCGAGCAAGGCAGCAACAGTTGTTTATTTGTTGGGTTCTCTTTTCTGCATGTGTAGAATTTATTCAGCATAATCACAGGGACGTTGTAGTCATGCTGTCACACACACACACAAACACAGATATTGCACCACATCCACGTGGAGCCCAAGTGCATTCCATCTGAGACTTACTTATATGCTTTTACGTGCCACAGCCCACCTTTTATATAATACATGTTTCAATGCCAGTTGCTGTGTTGACTTTCTCAGCATCATCTGCAGACATCTTCACGACTGCAGCACCCAGAGCAAGCTGTTTTCCTTCTGCCTCAATTGCAACAATCCTATCTGCTGAAGCGGAGCAAAGCTTAGCTCCTCGAGAAGCTAAGTGTAGACACGTGATATCAACTCCTTTGAGTACAAATTTGATGGCTCCTTTATCCACCTGTTGGTGTGGAAAAAGGGTCTTTTTTTTTATCTCTTTCTGTGTGGAATAACCTTGGGGTTGGATAAAAAGACCCTCTCTTTTTCTAAATAGAATAACTCTCCAGTCACTGTAAAGATTTCTTTTTGTTCATAGCATACCACTCTTTTAACTGGTTCCTTCTTAGGCACGATTGGATGAAGCCATGGTTCAATGCCTGGGAATGGTTCTACTTGTTCTTAATACCCGTAATAGCAGGTTTTCCACTGGATGTAGCTGAACACATTTTCTTTTTAATCAAATTTCTTGAACATGTTTCAAGGTGAAGGGGTGATGATAGGGAAGGGCCGGGAATGACGAAAAATAGACTTAGCAAGGATCCCGCAGACCCCCTACACCTGGAAGGCAAAAGGGATGGTGGCAGCTGGGGTCGTTACTCACAGGTGACGCATCGGGACGCAATTTTCCAGCTCTGGTGAAATCTCACTCCTTCTGCTCCTTCAACTACTTCCTCCGACTATTCATATGAGCACTGAGGCAATTTGGGGTGTTCTTTGGGGTTACCACTTTCTCCCTAGGGCTGGTAGCTGAAAGGGTGGAAGTTGAGCAGTAAGAAGGGACCAAGCACTCATTCTCATTGCAAGAACAGGATGGACGGGCGGCACCTGGTCTACACAGGGACGGTTGGCCATTTCTGCAGGCTCACAGGGATCAGAAGAGTGTGGGCTTCAACGCTCAGGGGCATCCTCCTGAATTCCACTACCAAGTTAGGGTCCCTCTCACGGCGCTAACGTCCCACGGGCTAGCAGACCTCTGGTGAGTGGCTGACTAACCTCGTCTGGGACTTGGAGCCTGGCTACTTTAACTAATAAATTGTTGATGAAAATAATCAATAAACAATCTATAATAGGAATAGAAAAGCATCTGATTTGAGCCAAACTGTGGACTATAGCCTGGAAGACAACCCCTAAGATAGCTCTGATGACCTGTTTCAGGTAAGCATGGTTTTCAGCAAAGTTTTATATATTGTCAGAACAAAGAACATTAAACAAGTCAGGGATACTTTCCTTTAAGGTTTCAGGGAAAAAACAAAAACAAAACAAACAAACAAAAAACAGATCAGCTCATACACAGAGAGTCAGCATGGCCTTGGCACTTGGGAAATGAGGCTTATTATTGAAGGAGCTTCAGCATTGGCATCCCAGGAAGGGAGGCATTTCATCTTTATTTTTAACATGGACATTCTTTACTTCTGGTCAATGCACTCTTTTCTTTAATAATTAAAGCAGAAGCACAATGTATGTTTGATAGGCCGCACTCAGGCTATTCTAGTATGCATAACACTCAAGTTAACACCTGTATAAGCCAGACGATGTCCCCATACCTCAATATGTGAAAATATCTTTGTCAAAATCCTGGGTCTGGGTGGGGGGTTCAGCTTTTTCTGTTTTCTTTCTACCCGGAAGCTCCTCTTCTTGTTTCGATGGTGACTAGCAATTACTACCCTGTCACCTGTGAGAGTTTGCACACCTGACCATCGCCTATTCCAGACACTATGGGTGCCCCACCTAGCCCGTGGAGGGGTCCTTGCTACTTCCAACTGTGGAGCAGTCTAGCTCCCAATTCCCTCTCATCACTGCTTCCCCACCGTCACATGTCAGTTTCTCTGGAAGGGAATGTTTACATGGATTTTGGCAAGCAGAGTGCAACTTAAGTGTCAACCTCTGTGACAGGGCAGAGAGGGAGCTGGATTGGCCAGATGACATAGTTGAGCAGGTGTCCGGCCCCGAGGAAGCCTTGGCTCAGCCCATGGGGGCTCTGAAGCATATGTGGCCATCACAGGTGTTGTAAGTGCCCCTCTGCACTTGACCATTGGGTGTGGCAGCCCTGAGAGGGACCCATGCATGGGTGAGGCTGCCTGAGGGGATCTTGGCTGGAAGTTGCCTGTTGATGGCACTCCAGCAGCTGGGCAGTGAGTGTTTTCTGGGCCAGAGGTGTGGGTGGCACATCTGTGTGCACCCTGTGTGGTGCTCTATATATTAGAGATGAGTAAGTGGGGAACACGTTAGAGATATTTGTCTTGTCATCTTCACCCTGCTGCACCACCTAACATGCTACACTACCTGATTCTGGTGGTAAACAGTCATGATGATTAAATTTCTTTAACTTCATTTTGAATTATTATTGTAAAATAGATTGTTTCCTAATATTTACTACATATTCTTGTAACAAAATCTCACTATTATCAGTAAAATTAGTTTAGGTTCATTGTGAGTTGTTACCCTGGAGGCTATTGAAATAATGAGGATTCTATTTTCTCACATTGTCTAATCTAAGTAGATACACGCTGTTGATGCAGGCACACAGAGGGGCACATCTGGGGGAATATATTAAACAAACGTGACATTAAACACACTTTAGGTAAAGGCATCTTGGGGCCTTGGGCCAAGTACCACTAAGGGATGGAGGACTTCGAGCCAGCTCTGCACAGAAGTATCCAAAAATAGCCTGAAGATACTACACAAGGAAAGCCTATTCTTTAGTTTGTCATAATTCCATCACTGGGCAAGTCTTGGTGAGTCTTTTGTTGGTGTCGTTTTGGTTCTCCTTGCAATCTACTGGTGCCACTTGAGAAAAAATTTTCAGCTGGAGGAATTTTTCCTCAATCCCCTATCTCCAGAGGACTAGTGGATGTAACCGGAGACATTCTGGGTTGTCACGCCTGAGGAGATGCTAGTGGGTAGAGGCCAGGGCTGCTGCTCAACATCACAGAATTCACGGGACAGCTCCCACAGCGAGAAGTTATCCAGCTCAGAATGTCGTTAATCCCCAGGTTGAGGAATCTTGCCCTAGAGCAAGAGCAAAGGGCTTAAATATCACAAAGTGTGCCTTCTGAACTTTTTGAGCAGAGTATTGGACTAAAACCTCTATACAAAAAGTGAATAGACTTGTTGAGGTTAGTGCCACTGTGACAACTCTTGTTGAAAGTCACCCCCACGGGATACTGTACCTCTCATGAGCTTTCAGTGTAGTTGAGCTTTAAAAGCCTGACACAAGACTGGAACAACTTTGGTCTTTCTCACTTGGTCAATGCAAAACTCTAGGAGGAGAAGCTAAAAGGATCATATTATAAGGGGGAAAGCAACATGCAGATGAAACAAGCTGTGAGAACTTTAGCCCCCACCACAGGCCGTGAGGTCTCTGGAGCTCAGCTGCAGTCACAAGCTGTGTGAAGCAGCTTAGGAGTAGATGCTTGTGCAGTTTAGCCTCCTTGACCCCAATAAATATTCATTCAATGCCTGCTACATGCCAGACATGGATATGTCACAGCCCAGTCTCAAACAGCACCGCTGTAAGCCTGGACACTCAGGACGTGTTATAGGTTCTGTGATAGACACCAGAAGCAGCCTCAGTTGAGGAGAGCACAGAACACAGAGTAGCCACTGCAGAGGATCTAATTTGTAAACCTTGCAGCTACAAGGGTCCTGCTCACGTGTGAAGCCAAAGAAGTGCCTGATGAATGGCTGATATCCTTACACTGAGTTTACCAAGAAAAGCTGCCCGTCTGGGGGGCTGAGAGAGCAGCACCGTGAAGGACGTGGTAGAGCTGCCGCCACAGCTGCCTGGTCCCTCCGCCCACACTGGGCCAGCTTCCTCACCTCACCTCTCACTTCGTTCATCTTTTTGGCTGAATGAATACATGTCTCTATTTGACTTTTCTCTGGCATTTCTCATTTGTCTGGATGGTTAATCAATAACATTTTAAAAGTATTCGGACACTTTTGACCATATTAGGTATTTTGCAGGTGTTTCTACCTTTAGTCCCTGTTTACTCTGCCATCTGGAATACAATGACAGCTAATAAATTTCGCAGTGACCAATCTTTGCAAATCTGAGTAGAAATTAGAAACCTCTAAAGCCGTAGTAAATTGAGTGTATGAGAATAGGCTCAATGAAGTTCTGAATATATTTAGTCACGCCAACCTTATCAGGGGAGCTTTATTCTTATTGTATTTTTGGGCTATATCTTAAAACAACGCACAGCCTGTGCTTAGGTGGCTAGCCTTAGCAAACTACAATAGGTGCTACCATGCACACCCGGGGAAAGTCAGAGTCGCCTTTAGTTGTCCTGCACATCCGACCACCTGGCGAGGGGAGAATAACAGCAGGGAAAGTCTCCAGTGACAGCAGGTACCCAGTTATCACAGCTCTAAAAGGAGGAAGATGGGGCAAGGCCAGCTCACTGGCTGCAGGGAAGGTGCTTACGACTGGCTGTGGCCCCCAGCCAACCTGATAGCAGGCCTGAGAGCCTCAATGAAGGGAAAGAAAAGAGAGACAGGAGGGAGGAGAACAGTGGGGGAGGGTTAAATTCACCTCCAGATGTCAAAAAACAAGTGTCATAGCAGAGACTGGGGAGGAGAGGGGGTCCGGTGGGAGGAGCCGGTGAAGAAATACCTGGAGGAGGCTTCCTCCCCTCTCCACTCCAGATGGGGTGCACGGGGCGGGCGACAGTGTTTGCATCCACTCTCCTCACTAAGAATGTGCACTTCAAGCTGGTCTTGAGAACACACCTCATTCTTCACTGTGACTGCAGGTTGGGTCTTCTCTGCCCACCTCCCCCTCACATTTCACTTTGCCCTGAAGTCTTCATTTTTTCAGGCAAACAGTCTGGCTCAGTGGGCAGAGCTGAGCACCCAGGAGGCAAATCCTGAGTCGCAGGTGTAATATATATTCATATTAATAGCTTATTTATATTTATTAATTTAATTTATTATAATAAAATAATACTATATAAATAAATGTACATATAATGTAAATAAAATGTTAAATATGATATACTAATATTATTTTAATATAATAATATTTATTAATATATCAACACTATATGTTCATATTAATCATACATAGGCTAATTTAGTTAGTGACATCCTTGGCATGAAGAAAAGCGAAGACTATAGAAATCAGAAGAACTGAGAACTTTGAAGATCTTTGAGAGAACTCCATGCCCACGATGTAAATGGAGAGAAGTATGTGAAGGGCTCCTGGCCAGGACTGCTCACAGAGATATTCTAGGCTCCTTGTTTACTGGGTCAAGAGTGAATCAGGGTGCCCCAGATGTCTGGATAAAAGCAGGAGCCTAGGGTCCAGGGGCCAGCCCCCGTGGACAATGCCTGTCCTTCTTTCACCACATTGCAGTGGCCCAGCCCGCCCGCGCATCACCTCCTCACTTACACTCTTGTGAACAAACGTTATCACTTCTCCTACACAATGAAGTGTGCGTGTTGCAGAAGAATTGGCACCTACCAAATAGTGACGAACATCTTGACACTACGGAGAGAGGGAGAAGGAGAGATAGATGGACAAATAGGTAAGCATGCCACAGTTTTAGACTATAATGTAAAAGTTATGAAAATAGAAAGTAATGTTACAACTCTTTAGCTCTCCTGCTTCCCTGGGGACGAAGTGGTTGCGAGTCTGCCTGCCGATGCAGGATATACGGGTTTGTGCTCCGGTCCGGGAAGATCCCACATGCCGCAGAGCGGCTGGGCCCGTGAGCCATGGCCGCTGAGCCTGAGCCTGCTCCTCCGGAGCCTGCACTCCGCAACCGGAGAGGCCCCAAAAGTGAGAGGCCCAGGTAATGCAAAAACAAAAACAAAAACAAAAAAACTCTGTAGCTCTCAGCTTTTATTTTTACCAATGCCTTCATTAAACAATTTATCAGTCATCTAAGTACAGTAGATTCTAAATCATAAAATAGGATTTTAATTTTGAAGTACTGTAGTTTTCTACATTACCAGAATGTACCTTCAAATCACCCAATGTCTTCTTAACCAAAGCAGACATTTGTTGTATATTCAAAGACCCTGTCAGAATGTTCCCAGGAGGTTAAAGAGGAGTTTCCTGGAACATCATCTGCCCTTCCCCTGTTGCCAGAAGTAAGAGTGTTTATTAGTTTTGAGAGAGCTTGGTGAACTGGTTCAGTTCCTACACATGCAGAAATTGCTTGCTGACCAACATGCTCCACTAGGTTCAGCCTCCAATTGAATGTGCCCTAAATCCCGAGCCACTAAGCAGGCCAAGAGCCTCGCTGTCCCATTACCCCCTCTGCTTCCACCCACCAGAGTCATGGGCCCACAGGATGCAGAATAGACTGGACTCTAGGCCGCTCGTCTCCTCCTACCCTTCCCCACTCACAGGCCCAGAGAAACCAAGCTCTTTCCCCTGACTTAAGGAGGAAGGAGATCCAGCAACAGTGCCAGGAGAGGCACATGGGAGGGGCCCCTGCACTACCAGAGGACCATGGACTCGTCATGTAGGTTTGAGTGGAACATGGTAGCTGGTCTAAGAGACTCAGGACCTGACACCTATGGGACTTCCCCTGCTGTACAGACTCAGAAACCGTCTGTGGGCTGTGCGAGCTGAGGAATGGTGGGGGCACTTGGATGGACTGGAGGTCGAGGGGAGGGTTTTCCCTGTTGCAAAGCACAGGCTGTGGTCTTTCTGGGCTGGAAATATTGACAGCTCAGCACCTAATGGAGGGTGTTGGTTGGAGGTGTCCTGGTAGTAGAGTTTCTTAGGGAGGTGAGAGGAGATTCTGGGAGGATGCAAAACACCTCCGAGAGCCTTGGACCACACACCCAGCCTTCTGACCCCAGCGGTGGAAGGTAGCAATTTCTTATATTTAAAGCTGTCCCAGGTCAGGACAGCCGATTTCCCAGGGCCTGAACAGTGAGGAATACAGGTGGGTGTTGCTAATGATGAGCAGTGTCCCTGAGCAGAGGACAGACGAGGGTTCCCGAACAGCCAGAACAAAGGCTATTGAGTCAGCAAGACAGTCATGAAGGCGGTGAGGCAGACACCATGCTGGAACTCACAGCAATCTTTGCCATTGAATAAGCCCCCACAGTGGAGTGAAGTGTTGGAAGAGGGAAGGGAAGATGGGGGACTGTGCGGGGCAGCCACACAGGTGAGCGTGCATGGAACATGTAGCACATCTTAGTTCCTTGGAGGGTTTTTATTGAGAAAATAAGGACAGGTCCATGAGGCAGCCCTGAAATATGGATGGTCTAGAAAGTCATTTACTTTTTTCTTGTCAAGCTTTACCTCTTCCGGGTGGAAAGAGAAAAAGAGAAAGAAAGGAAGGAAGGAAGAAAAGAATGACAAGAGATGTCCCTAAGTATTCACTGGTTCTCCTCCATAGGGGCCTGGCAGGGACCTCAGCAGAATATGCCCTCAGGAGACCAGCACTGTACCTCATGTGACCCCAGGGTGACTGCAGGTCCCAGGGCACTGCTTCCTTGTCCCAAGCACAACAACTTGCCTGGGGGCAGCTGTCCTCTTCACTAGAGTCTATCCATGTCCGGGGTTGTTTTTGCTACAATGAGGGGCACTAATAATGGGATCATGGTCATGATGGATGACGTTGGGGTTTCCAAGGAAGGGCAGCATGGCTGGGCTTGTGTCCTCTGGGCCTACTGGAAGCTCCAGGTGAGTGGGGGTATGTTGGGGCCAGGCAGGGAAGCAGTACTTAATGTTAGTCAACTGTAGACTTTAAATGGTTAAAATTGAAAATATATATTTTACAAAAAAAAAAAAAAAAAAAAACCTCCAAAAACCTGTAGGCATGTGAATGTACGTAAAATCTTATGGCTTAAAAAGAAAAATTCTTAGGCCAAACGAAGGAGTACATTACTGATACATTCTAAAGCATGAGCCTCAAAAGCATGATATTCAGTATAAGAAGCCAGACATAAAGGGCACATATTGTATGATTCCAGTCACATGAAATATTGAGAATAGGCATATCCGTGGAGACAGAAAGCACATTTGTGGTGGCCGTGGCCTGAGCATAGGTGGAATAGAAGAGACTAATGGGATTGGGTTTCTTTTTGAGGTGATTAAATGTTCTGTTATTAGTGCCAATGGTTGCACAACTTTGTGACTAGATTATCAATCACTAAATTCTACACTTTTCAAAGAGTGAATTTTATAGTATGTGAATTATGTCTCAACTTAAAAAATGGTGATTAATAAATGTGATTTTTAAAATAACATGGGAAACATTAACATGAGTTTTATTTGCTTCCTGCCATCCTAAGCTCTGTAGATATGAAAAAAGACCCCCCAACACACACACCAAATGAGAACAAGCACTATTTACTCAGAACTTGTCTATAGAGCACAGGAGTCAGCCACCACCACTCACATCAGGCTGAGACTCAGGGCACATAAGAGTGGGGACACTTTCTGGTGACAAAGAAAAGGAAGGCATGTGCTCCCCAGAGCTTGTGATGTGAGGAGGCTGGAGACAAGTTGATAGGAAGAGGGACGTCCTAAGTGATTACTTAAGGGAACATATTTGGCTTTCCCCGCATTTGATTCTACATGGAAAGGAATGAAAATGGCGAAGCTGTGAGTCACTGTCCAAGTCCTGACCCTTGGGGCCTATTGTTGCGGTGGTTGGAGTGTGATTTTCCACATTGGCTGCTGCAGGGTGTGGGGCAGGGCCTTGTGGCTGGAGGGAGAGGTTCCCAGGCTTCCAGGTGGTTTTAGAAAATTCTGCATCCCAAAACCCTCCTTCATCATCTTCAAGCAATCAGATACTCTGTGGATAGAGAAACTTGAATCAATGTTTTTAAAATTAACTGCAGACAGAATTGTCAATGACTAATGGACAATATAATGACATACTAAAAGGCAAATATCAATAGAAGAATCAAACAGAATTTTATAAATTCCTTCCAAACAATGAATATGGTCAATTAAAATCACACACTCATGAACTGCAGTATTTGGTAGTACATATCTGTGTGAAAAGAATTTTCAAATATGAAATACATAAACCATGCAAAATCTCCTTATAAATCAGCATTAACAATTGAAATTTTGATGATAGGAATCTGTAATAAGTTAAATGGCATCCCCCTTGCCAAAGAATTCCATTTTTCTCATTAGCAGACTTGTATCGCAAAAAAATGTACTAAATATAATTTAAATTTCATAAACACTTTGTGAAAAAAGCTGCAAACGATAGTAATTATTACAGTAATGTGGGTTTACTGTAAATCTTAGGATTTCTTATTTCACTAATGTTCACATTGTAATGAATCTCACAACAAAAAGAATTTCAATTCATTAAAGTTTCTTGCCCCAATACCGAAATCTGGCCATCTGGTCGACCTTGCCGCTGCAGACGTCAAGTGACGTGCAACTGCTGTGAACTTCAACAGGAAGTATCCAGATCGCACACGGGCGAAGGCGCACCACCACGACCCTGACACCCGTCCTCGACCCAGGCCACCATCGGTCTCATTTCTCGCCCTGGGGGGTCCTCCCCTGCGCCCGCTCGTCTATAGGTCGTTTACGGTCTGCAGAGCTTCTTCAGAGAAGCTACCGACAACCGCGCCGACCCAGGACCGCGGCCTGGCTCGTATTTCCTCCCGACCATCACGGAAGTCGGGAGGGCCCTGTTTCACAAAGAGAAACGGCTACGACCAACGACCACGGAAGCCTAGGAAGAACTGCCGGCCCTCCATGAGCGCCCTACACACTTGCCCTCGACAGTCCGCGGTGAGGGGACCTGAACAGGTTGGAAACGCAAGCGCCACGCTGACGAGGCGACCAAAGAGTGGGGAAGGGAACTCCCCGCGTAGACGTTGGTTCAATCTGCCGGGTGGATCCCGTCTGTTGAGCAGCATCCCATGCCCCTGCCTCAGGGCAAGAACCGCCCCCGTGACCGCATCGCGTGGAACCCGGAGAAACTGAAGTGGCCCCTGTTGAGCAGCCCCAACGCCAAGGCTGCAACAGTAGGGACCTGGGCCCCCAAGTCGGCGAGGAGGCACCGACGAATCGTGACACACGGTGTACGACGCTGTTCACAGACAATCTCTCCTGGCCACACGTAACAGGACGTGAGGTCTCCGCGGGCCAAGGGGCACCAGGGAATGCTGGTCGACCGGCGCAGACCTCATCCACAACCTGCAAGAGAGCTCAGCCTCGGCCCCACAACATACATCTCTCCACATTCAATCTCTGGTGAGAACAGAAGGCGCCCACCACTCCGCAGCACCGACATGGTCGCCGCCAGCGTCGCCGGCCTCCCGGAGCTCTGGCCCGCGCCTGGAGGGCGAGTCACATCCCTCGCGAAGGTCGCCAAAGCTCAGGAGGGAAGGGACAATATCAAAGCGGCCGCCAGATGGCTCCCGACAACGGGCTTGAACGTCAGCGCGATGGATTTTGATCGCTGGACGGCGACGGATCAGCTCCGACCGCCCAAACGCTCGAGTTCGTCTCGGCCCGTCCGCCTAGGAGCTACCGGCCCCCAGCAGCGGACGGGGCTGGGAAGATTTGGGCAGGAGGATGCCGCGAAGGAGATGCGCTCCTCACGCTAATGTGGAGAATTCTGCAGTCAGAACTCTGACTCTGAAGACTTGCGTTCCCTTAGTGCCCAGCCTCTTACCTCCTTATCAGGAGACCTTAGCAATTCACTTGGTTGCTCCAATTATCTCTGCCCACCCTACACCTGTGCAGCTCTTCTCTCCATGAGCCTAGAGCTGCTTTCCCAAGGAAGACAGCCCCATGCCATTGCAGGTAGGAGCCAAGGAGACAACTGAACATTTGCATCTGGACCTATGAGAGAAATTTTATGTATCCAACACAGGAAGATACAAGACTGAGAGGGTCTTATAACTTTAGCACCACATGAGCATAGCTTTCATGAAACAGTGATGCACACTCGGCAAGTCCAGGGGTGTCCTGAAGAAGAAACACACACACACACGCACACACACAAGCACACACACACACACACACATCCCCGGGTCTAATAGGAAAACTTACCAGGGCTGGCAATGGTGGGATCAGAAAGCCCATTGTTCCCACTTCTGGGGTTCCCTGGGCTAGAATCCCAGATCATTCAGGCAGATCCTGGTTGTTTTACTGATGGATCTGTGTGGGAGTGAGGTCTTGGAGCTCCACAGACTGTCATTTGCTGTCCAGTGCTCTACACTTCGTTTTGTGTACTATGCCCCTTCTCGTCCATACACAGTCATAATTAAGAAAATAAGAATCTGCAGGCATTGAATTCAACTTTCTAATTTGAATGAAGGTTAAGAACACAAAGGAACAGAGTTATGTGAATAATTTTGCTAAGGAACTTACCTTTATCTTTTTGAAGCTATCAAAATGTTAATGAGTAGTCTGTAAAAGGTTAATCTTTTTAAAATTAGAAAAAATAAATGATCCTTTATTGCTGTCTCTCACCAAACCCCACTCACCCCAGCACCTATAACATAGGACTCACCTGATGAAACGTCTGCTCCCCACTGGCCTAGAGATTTCTGTTCTGAGTCATTCTCTATCCCCTGTGTTCACCGCATTCCTAAGTCCACTGCAGCCAGTAACATGATGAAGGAGGCCACTGAACCCAAGGGATGACCTTTCAAAAAAGAGAAGGAAAAAACCTCTCCTGTCTTCTGTGTGGTCACAGCCTTAATGGAGGCTGGAGCAAGTGAAAGTAAATGTTCGGAAAGAGAGTGTTTCTACATTGGTCCCTGACCTGCCATATCCCTAACAGGGTGGTGAACATAACTGGTGTTAATATTTCCTGGGTGCACTTAGAAGACCCGGACCCAAAGTAGAAACCTGACCATTTGGCAAAAGATGGATAAATACAGGAATCAAAGTAAGTTTTCTACTCACCTGTTGTTTCATTATCAGGAACTCTGCCACCATCTGCCCTCCTCTGCATCCTTATGCAGGGACAATCCGGAAATCAAGCAGATAAATCTGAGGAAAGAGAAAGCAGCCATGAGAACCCAGCCTTTCAGAGTATTGTTAGATATATCAGGCATCAATCCCCAACCACTCAGTTGGGAGTGACCCCTCCCACCTTACCCTCAGGCATGCGCAGACAGAAGGAACGCTTTTTCCTCCCATGGTCAAGAACAGGGCTGCATTGGCTACTCGGCATGTGGAGAGGATATAATATCCCCATTTTGCAGAAAACAATGCAAATTATGGGGTGTTATACTTTGATTCCACTTACTGTTCAGTTATTATTTTATTAATATTCAGTTCCTAGGATTAACACTTATTCCCAGGTAACCCTTACATGATCTCCTGGAGAGTCCTGTCTCCACATCAAGGACACCTCTTGCAAAGTTCTCATTTAATAATTCTTGGTGAAAGGCACCGTCATTTGTTCTCCAAAACCCATTCCAGGACTTTAGCGCCCCACCTTCCCTGTTGCGCCCCCCCGCCACATTGGATACCCTTGCCCTCAGTCACCTTGGTTCCTCCCCATGTGGAAATCAGCAACATCAGAGACTCAACCCTAGCTCTGACCTCCATGTCCTTGGCCATGTGGCCAGGAGATTTTCTATCAATTTAATGGAGGATGGAACAATCTGAGGACCCATGTCTTTTGACATTACATGTCAAACACTAACCTGGGCTTCAATGAAAAGGTAATTGATTAAACATACCTCATGGATAAACATGGATATAGTGTTTGAAACATAATAGATATAGATATCACATATAGATATAGTGTTTGAAACATAAAGAAGACCTAAATCTTAATCAGAAAGCTATGACAAGTGAGGGTTTACCAGATAGAAAATCTGTGTGAATTCAGCAAAGTAACATTACCTGTGAATGTAACTAACATGGGGAGATTTTCAATGAAGACCATCACTGAGGAAGCCGCCTAGAAGTCACATGTAGAGAAATGACTGAATGATTATTATGTGAGTAATTTTTAACAGCCTCTCTTTCCTTGTCAATAGCAGGGATTTCATGCTGGAGAAGAGCCCACTGAATGCAATGAATATGAGGACATGTCACATACAACAACCTTAACTCCACGTGTGTTACACTTTCAGCCCGAATGGGAGAGACTTCAGCCTTTATTCATCACTGAATTAACATAAGCTAATTATACTAGGAAACCATGCAGATATCAGAATGTGGAAGGTTTTTAGTCACCCTCCAACCTTAGACAACCTGAGACAGTGCACTCTGGAGTGACTCTTGCAAATGTGCTGAACGTGGGAAATAATTCAGCTGAAGCCTCGCATTTATACACCAACAGCTCACACTGGAGAAGACGAACCTTATCAAGGTAATGCAGAGACAGAGCTGACTTTTATTCACACCAATAAACCCACACGGGAGAGAAGCCCTATGTTTGGAATGACTGTGGAAGAGCTTTCAGTGACCATCCAACGCTTCAATAACATGAGCACATTCACACAGGAGAGAAACCACAAGGAATATCATTTATGTGAGAAAACACTTAGTCATAGCCATAACCTTAGTCATGGGGTAGAATTCACACTAAAGAGAAAGCCTACAAATGCAATGAATGTGGAAAAGCCTTTAAACGCAGTTCTCACGCTTATACGCACTAGAAAACTCACAGGAGAGCCACCCTATGTCTGGAATCCATGTGGTGCAGCCTTTACCCAGAGCTCCCACTTTTATAAACACCAGAGAATTCATACCGAGTAGACACCCTGTGTTTGTAATCAGTGATATTGAGCCTTCAGCCAGAAATTATCCCTTTTAAACCACAGGAAAGTCATGTGGAGAGAAACCCTGACCCTGTAATCATGGTGGAAGAGCCTTCAGTTGGAGCTCCAGCCTCAGAATACACAGAGAACTCAGAGTGGGCTGCATCCCTGACACAGTAGAGAAGACATCCCAAGGTTTACTACGAGGAGAGCCCTCTTGGGGTAAACCATCTAATCACTGCTGTAGAAGAAATCCGATGAAATGAATGTTACAGTTCCATTAGTCATGGAGTCTTTAGACATGAGAGGGTTCACACTGAAAAAATAGTCTCAGTGTAATGAAGGAAGGACATTATTCAGTGATTCCTTATTCCTGACTGAACAAGAAAGTGCTCACACTGAGTAGATACCAATTCTAAAGACAATGTGGAAAATCTTTCACTTGCTATTCATCAGAAAACTCATACTGGGAAAATAGTCTATAAAGAATGTGTTAGCATGCAATTGAGCCAATAATTCAGTCCTTCAGCAATTGTCTTATTATTAAATATACAATATAAATATATAGATGGTGAAAGGTCTTGAGAAGTGCTGCAAGCAATATTCAGTATCAAGTAAGAAGAAACGAAGCAAACCTGCTTCAGTAGATCAGGAATTGCAAATACATAAACACTACTGAGTGGGTATGTGTCATTCAAAATCATGAAATATTGTGATAAGTAAGAATGAACGCATTTTCTGTTAATACTCTGTCACTGTTGATCAGTTAGACACTTTCTGACTTTATAAAATTATAATCATAATTACAAAGACTGGGATCAATCAGGAAACAACGATGAATCTTAACTGAAAATGTAAAACATAGTATGATGTGTGTTAACTCGTACATTAGGGTCCAAATATCTGTATGCACATTCCGGACGAATGGCTTCTAGAATAAATACACACATACTTTGTGATTAACCTCTGCTGCTTCAATTAATTCTATTACTTAACGTTCACTTACTATTTCTCGTATGACTTTAAAAAATGTATACATTAATTATATTTAAAGAAAGGTGAATAACTGTGGGTACATGGACAGGAAGAACTCAAGAATTCAGAGTCAGATGGTGGTTTAATCCCTACATAGCATTTTGTAGCCAAGGGTTTCTTTGTTTGTTTTGTCCAAGAAGAACAGATAGATATCTTCAGGACTGAGAAAGATCTGTGAAAGATCTTTGCAGACATGAAAAGAGTTCTACTTTAAAAATGTATTAGAACAATGAGTGGTGCATATACTAAATCATGTAAACACAAAGGAGATCCCTCACAGAGCCATTGGTAAGTCTACCTTTAAAGCTTTACTCTTTGATGTAGAAAAATGGTATTAAAAAAAGTTCCGGGAGAAAGATCACCATAGAGACAATGTCTATTTTGTCAATTAAACCTTCAAGAAGGCTAGCTAGAGAGAGCGTAGAGGCTGCATGATGAGTTCTGGACCTTTTTCAGTTCAATTTCTTTTTCTTTGTTGGCCAAAACATTCGTTATAACCCTGAGGTCCATTGAAGTCTAATGGGTTGAGAAATGGTATTCTAGGGCCTATAAAGCCCATCATGGGGACTTTCCTAGCATTCCAGAGGTTAAGACTTCACCTTCCAATGCAGGGAGTGTGGGTTTGATCCCTGGTCGGGGAGTTAAGATCTCACATGCCTTGCAGCCAAAAAACCAAAACATAAAACAGTAGCAATATTGTAACAAATTGAATAAAAATCTTTTAAAATGGTCTTTAAATAAAAATAAAAATCTTTTAAAATGAAAAAAATACTTTAAAAAACCCATCATGTTAGCTGCAACATTACTGTGTGTACGTGCATCTGAGTGCACACACACACACACCCATGCAAGGAAGTGACACTGTAACAACCATCTGATCAAAAGGGAAAATGCCATTTAGGAATTATTAGCATAAAGGATTCATGCAGGAGAAAAATAAGCTAAATCACCCTGTTCGTTCATTTATAAACTTTTCAATTATTAAATATTTAAAGAGAACTTCCAACATTTCAGAACCTGGATTCTTATGATGATTAAACTGTAAATAGCAGAACGCCTTTCTCTTCATAGAACTCTATATTCTAATGCAGGTAATAAGAATCATTTGCCAAATGAAATTTCTGACGTTAAAAAAAAGACATGTTCATACATTGTATAGTCACAAAATATCACTACTGGTCTACAATAAAAAGTTGACACTTCATAAAATAAAATTGACATTTAAAACAGTCTCAATTCTGGAACTTTGAAAAGTTATATATTTTTAGAAAGACTGGTCAGTAAAAATATTTTACAAAATTCTCAATTTTGGAAAACCTTCTCTACGTGAATTGAGGAGAGCAAAGCTAGATTTCCTGTCTTAAGATCCAGGTTTGCTCTTCTCTATATTCCAAAATAAGTATTTTTTAAATTGTTACAATTCAAAACTACACGTTTGAAAATCAGTAACGATTTTTATAAGGATAAAAATTCCCTGTACGTGCCTGTTAAAATTCCTTTCATTATCCATTTTATTCAAAATTCAACCGGATACCATTTTAAAGGATAACAGACAAGAGGATTGCTATCTTGCTCTTTATATTGGACTCTTAATTTCTTTCTAATTTTTTTGAAAACCCAAAGCAATCCAAAATAACACATTATTATCATAAAATCTAGAATTTCCCAGTGTGTTCTGTAGTGTATATAGTCCCAATGCGATTATATACACTATTGGTAAATTTGAAGTTAAATGTATTCCTAAATACAAAATAAAAATCTAAAAATGCATTTACCTATATGTTTCATTATGCAATAATGCCCTTTTAAGAAAGAAATGGCTTACCAGATGCAAGAATACCTGGAAGTTGCATAATCTGTTTTTATATTTAATAACAGAAAATAAGGTAAGAAGTGATTTTTTTGTTGTTATACATTTTTATATTCTTATGTAAATTACATATTCATTGTTTCATCAATGTGATTGTTTTCTGGTTTATTTTACTCTAGTGTGAATTATAGTGCATTTACTCTTGATAGTTTTCTATTAGAAAATGATTCTTGATGAAATTCTCCGTGATCAATTAACTTTGGTAAACACTGCCACAGGCAAGAGATGTCGCCAGACCAAAATTTAAAGTAAATACTTTTATGGCTTACAATGTTCTATTTTGAGGCTCAGAAATATCTAGCAGTTTATGCAGTTGATGTTAATTTGTGTGGAGCTAGGTTTTAGTTATACTAATTTGTGATTATTTCTGAGATGAAAATAAAATTATCTGCAGGTGGATTCCTTTCCTCAGTGCAGGAATAATTGTGAATTAGTGTTTATTCTAACTGAGATTACTGAGAGTAATTTAACATATTTACATCTACCTAAAGTTTGTTTCCAGGGAGAAAAGTCGCTAAAAGTTTAACTGTTTTAAAAGTATAAATCCCAGCATATGAGTTTCAAAAAACATTTTTTTCCCGCTTTTCTGGAGCAGGGGTTGGCAAACTTGTGTAAAGGACCAGAGAGTAAATATTTTAGATTCGTCATAGGATGTCTGTTATTTCTACTCAGCTCAGTCATTGTAGCCAAAAAGCAGCTATAGTAAAATGTAAATAAAGGAGTATAACTGTGTTTCAATAAAACATTATTTATTGACAAGGAAATTTGAATGCTATATAATTTTCGAGGGTTGCAAATAATCTTTTTATGAATTATTTTCAGCCATTTAAATATATAAAAAACACTCTTAGCTTGCAGTTCTTACCAGCACAAGCTGGGTGTGGAATTTGCCCGATGGGATGTAGGATGCAATGGCCTGTTGTCTCGAATTGCAGTGCAAACATCCCTCCTTGGAGACCAGCATTTCAAAACGAATTGATCGTACTAGCCCTCCGCCAGAAAATATGAAAACTACAATCAAAACAAAAAACAAGTTACCAAAATCTGCCCAAGATGGGAGGGGACTTATTCTTCCCCCAGGGTGCCCCCCCGCTCATGTATGGTCCCCTCCTGTTGGCGTCACCATCCACCAGCAGTGAGTGAGACTGTCCTGACCCTGTGCTCTCTGTCCGGCCGCATGCATGGGACCAAAGAGTTCCGAGCAATAGTTATTTGCTGGGCACAGATCCTCATTCATCAATTCACCGCTAACTTCTGTGGCTCCCAGAGGGACAGAAAGCCGCCTTTCCAGCCCCACCCCTAGCTTGGAGTCCAGCCACTACGGGTCCACCTTCTCTGAGGGCTAATGGCCAGAGTCTGACAGCTGTTGTGTGTTCTGTGCACCCAAAAGTGGTTGCGGCAGTGACCTGCTTTTCAACCTCACGGCCAACACCAGCGGATGACTCTGACAGTTCAAGCCACCAAATATATTATTTTGGTAGGGGACAGAATATCTTCTACAAAACATTTATAAAGAACATTTCTGTTGCCCAGGATGGGAAATCTGGGCCCTTCCACACCAGAGAAAAAGATCAAACAAGTAGCACGCGGGGTGCACTGTGTAGTTGACCCCCGCGCTGTTGTTCCAATGCTGACCCTGTGCGCAACGTGCAGCCAGAGAAGCGACCGGGCGCTGCGTCCTTCGGCTCTTAAGCTACAGACCGGGAAGCACGTGGAGCCAGAAGTAGAAGCGGCCCGGTGTCCCGGGACGGGCCAGGAAAACCCGACGGCGCCTCTGGCGTCAGTGTCAGCTCGGCCTGCAGGCCCGGGAAGGAGCGACCGCGGGTCGGGCAGAGCACACGACAGAGCTCTGGGCTGGGGCGGCGATTGCGGCTGGGTCCATCCCCGCACGAGCTCCCGCCCCCCTCGCTGACGTCGCAGGTGCTGGATGCGTAGCGGGAGACCTGGAGGCGGCGAGGAGAGGAACGTAACGGCCTGCAGGCCCAGGAGATTGTCCCGCTCCTCTGCGCTCAGGGGAAGCGGCAGTCATGGGAGCACCACGGGCGGTAGAGCGGGTCCTCGGCCCGGCAGAGGGCTTCTCACCGGCCGAGATCAGCCCCCCGTGGCCGGAACCGCACCTGCTTCCCTCCCTAGGCGCACATCCCAGCCCGCTGTCTCTCCCGTCGCCGAGGGAACTTGGGGTCGGAGGACGGAGAGAAGGGGCGCGATCCCAGCATATCCTCTGGCACCCGGAGGCTGCCTTGTCCTCCGCAGACAGGGGCCTGTCCCTGAGCTTGGCGGCGGGGCCCAGGGCCTCAGACGCGCCGGTGCCCTGGCCCTTCCCCAAGCAGAGGACCCGGTGCTCATTTTGAAATGTATAGTCATTCCAAATTACTCTGTTGTGTAACAAGAAGTAACATAGTGTTGTAGATCAGTTATATTTCAACAGCCAACCAACAAGCAAACAAACTCATCCAATAACAGTCCAATTTGTGGTCCACAGAGGCAGGGCGTGGGAAAGGGTGGGACTGGATGAAGGTGGCCCAAACTGCAAGCGTCCAGCCGAAAGAGAGATGAAGTACCAGGGATGCAATATAGCACATGATAAAGATAATAAATACTTCTGTCTCCTACACATAAAACTGGTTAAGAGAATAAATTATAACTGTTCCCATCACAAGAAAAACACATTTTTCTATTTCGCTAACTTTGTGTCTACATGAGATGATGAATGTTCACTAAATTTAGTGTGATAATCATTTCGTAACATATGTAAGTCAAATCATTATACACTGTAAAGTTGCTCTGTGCTCTATGTCAGTAATATCTCAGCTAACTGGAAGAAGATAAATGAATAAATAAAATGATGCCGCATTGAATCTCGATTAAAATGGATGCTAAATGGAATTTTAGTGGACATGTGCAGC
The DNA here is from genome assembly GCF_011762595.2 of Tursiops truncatus. Taxonomy (NCBI): domain Eukaryota; kingdom Metazoa; phylum Chordata; class Mammalia; order Artiodactyla; family Delphinidae; genus Tursiops; species Tursiops truncatus. Next base: position 287,726 of record NW_022983296.1, on the reverse strand, counting down.
AGTTTTTGTATTCTAATAAATACCATTATTGATTTTCAAAAGTGTATTTTGTAATTGAACAGTTAATTTAAAATACTTATTTCATAATATTTTCAACAATTATCTTGGCTGTTAGAAATGGAAATCTATCTTTAATCTTCCCAAATCTTGCAGAATAGCTTTTCAAAGGTTCAGAATTTTGTAAAATATTTTTTTAAAGCCCAGTCTTTTTGACAATGTTTGGCCTTCCAAAGTTCTATCATGACACCGTTATAAATCTCAATTTTATTTTATAAAGTGGCAACTTTTCTTTGTAAATTAGGAGCAAACATTTTGTAGTTACACAATTTGTAAACCCTTATGTATGTTTGATTTTCAATATCAGAAATTTTATATTGCAGTGTATTTGAATTGACTGCGTTAGAATGTAGAGTTCTACGAAGATAGGAACACTGTATTATTTACAATTTAGTCCTCATAACAAGCCAAGTTCTGAAATCCTGGAAGCTTTCAGTAAATATTTGTTAATAATTGAAAATTTCATAAGTTAATGACTAAGGTAACTTAGATGCTCTCTCTCCTGATGACACATTTATACCATTGATTCCAGACTCACATTTTCTCTTTAGGATCAGATGGATGCTATATGCTCTCTCCCTTGCTTGCACGTTTGTGTGTGTGCGTGTGCATGTACACAGACAGGAGCACAGACACACAAACGTTGCAGGCAACATCCCATGCTTTATAGACCCCTACAATACCATGCTTTCACCCATTAGACATCCGTGGACTTTAGGGTTATAATGAATGTTTTTAGGCCAACAAAGTAAAAGCAATGTATCTGAAGAGGAGCCCGACCTTATCAGGAAGCCCCTACCCTCTCCAAATCTGAAAATGGAACTCTCCATGTCTGCAATGATTTATCTTATTTTATCTTACCTTATTTTATTTATTGGGGGTATAGTTGCTTTACAATATTGTGTTTCTGGAATGATCTTCCACCTTCTTGATTCTGACATATCTATCTGTTCTAGGTAGGGGAAAAACATTTTGGATAAAAAATTCTGTTGCAGGAATAAATCCCTGCCTGACTGAATTCTTGGAATTTTCATGGCCGGGTCCACAAATTCTCTAGGACTAGGACTCTTGTGAAAAATTTAGTGTATTTGTAATTCAATTTTAAGTCATAAGAGGCACATTAATAGAAAAAATAAATAGAATAGAATAATTGAGGCACCAGATTTTACAGTGTTTTGAGACAGAGGCCTTCACCTTGTGAGTTCATAAGTGTGAATAAAAGTTAAGATTCTGCTGAAGTCTGTCCCACATTTATCACATTAAGCGTTCTCTCCAGTGTGAGTTTTTGGTGTATTTAAATATGAGGCTCCAGCTAAACTATCCGCCACGTTTATAACATATATAGGGGTTCACTACAGGGTGAGTTTTCTCATGTCATCTAAGGTTACAGCATTGTCTACAAGCCTTCCCACATTGATGAGACCTGCATGGTTTCACTCCAGTATAAATTATCTTATGTTAGTTCAATGATGAATAAAGGCTGAAGGCACTTCCAAATTGATTGCAAGCATAGGGTTTCTGTCCTGTGAGAGGTCACTCATATGGCGTGATAGTTGAGTTCTATGTGAAATCTCCTCATATTTGTTACATTCAGTGGGCTCTTCTCCAGTGTGAAGTCTCTGCTATTGATAAGGAAAGGAAAGACTGTTAAAAGTTTGCTCACATAAAATTCATTTCTTTAGTTCTCTACACATGAATTCTAGGCTGCTCCCTCAGTGATGGTCTCCACTAACTACCCACCCCACCATGTTACTTATATTCACATAGAGTCTCACTTTGCTGAATTCACATAGATTTTTCTATTTTGTAGCCTCTCACTGCCATCGTTTTCTGATTAAGTTTTCGGTCTTCTTTATTTTTCAAACACTATATACACGAGCTACATTTAAGCAACTGCCCTTTTGAATCTCAAGGTACAGTTTTTTTTGGGTGGGGCGGAATGGTTCCAAATGCAAACTATTCAAAAGCCTCTGCCGGGCCAGCGTTAAAGTCCACTTTCAGTCAGATGGTTGGGCTGAATTCCTCTTACCCTTATATCATGTCTCTAATGTGGACAGTGGGGTTTATCCCCATAAACTTACTATTGGCCTTCAGATAAATGGCTTCTTCCTGAAGCTACTGTCTGTGAACATTTTTAAAATGTTGATCTTTAACACAGAGAAAAAGTATGAAATGGAGCAATATATAAGAAATTGGAAACATATTATAGGATATTGACAATTAGAATATATCTTGAAGGGTAAAACAAATGAAAAATAAAATGGGTGGGATGTTGGCGAGATAAAGATGAGGAAAAGCACCAAAAGGGAGGGACTGAAACAATGGGTGCTGCGTTGACGTTTAGCACCAGTAGCCACAGAACCATCCTTTCCTCTAAGGCCAAGGAATATGCAGAAGGTTAGATTAATAAGATTGATACGTTCACAGAATTGTGACACCATCGGAGGGAGTTTTGCACATTGACTTCAACAAGATTCCAGAGACATTTCACTCAAAGAAACCTGCAATTGACATTACCCCAGTTCTGGATGAAGTTCACAGTCACATGTCTTGAAAGTCACTGATTCCTAAAAACATGCAGGACATTCTGGTTCAGGCTGCCCACTTTCCCCAAATGTTCAGAGGTGATGGTCGAGGGTGACAGTACTGAGAAAAGGCAGCTGTGTGCATCAAAAGCTCAAACCTGTTTGACATCAAATCCAATGTTCTTCTGGGCTGACTTGGCATATGCCTTTCAGGTGCATCACAGAGATGGGCACACTCTGAATACAGAGTGACTTTCATGGTAAAGGAGCATCACATGAGGGGTGGTATGAAATAACCTGCACAGTCCACAAAAGAATGTTAATGGTGAGCTGACTGGCAATTAAATAATGTGTACTTGGGAATTCATAAATATCCCTGCTCCCCACTACTTTCAGTTAAATCTACAGACTTAGCACAAGACAGGCAATTTACATGTTCCGCCACTTATCAGCAGTGACTACAGGCAAAGTATTCCCCAATACAAACCTCACTGTTCTCATGTGGGAAATACTTTAATAACCTTTCAAGAGAGTTGAGTGATTAAATGAGCTGACATGACATGTTTGAACATAACAAAACCCAATAAATAAAAGCTACAGGTGAATGAGTCATTAAAAAGTCAGAGAGCCTTGATGCAATGTCCACAATTTTGTGTGAGTGAACAGACTGTATATACAACTTGGGGTCCGCAGTTGCTGCCTACTTAACCTTGACACAGACCATGCATTCATCACCAGATATGAGGACAGACGGGCTCAACTTTACAAGCCAGCGGTCCCGGGGTTGCCAAACTGTAAGATGATCCCCAACTGACCTTTCCTGTGGGTTGAGGTCCCTCTTTCCCTCCTCGTTTCCTGGGACCTCACCACTTTGACTATCATGGTCTCTCCTGTAGCTTCCTCCTGTCTTCCCTGCTCAGAGACTAATCAGAGACTCTCGATGGTTCAGGCCCCTCCAGGGCTTCACATATGGCCACAGTTTTCTAAGTGTTCCTCTACTTACTATATCCTACTCAATGCACCAATTAAGGAAAAAATGCTTTCTGTATAGTGCTTCCAGTTTCTGAACAAAGGTTCCTAAACAGGGGGGAAATGGCTGGTTTGGAACAAGAATGAAAGGGCATATTTTGCTGTGACTTTTTAGAGTTTTCAAAATAGTCAATTGTATTCTCAGAAAACAGATTAAAAATTGGAAAAACAAAGAAAAAAAGCAAACTTGGCTCCACTGTCCTCTCTGGGCCAGTCCTTCTGAAGGGCTTCTTCTCTTTCTCCTGCCCCCTCAGCCCAGAACAGCCCTCTAGCTACCATCTCTGACCCTGGATGTATAGATCTCACCTGTCCACACACCTCCTCCCCTTCCAGACCTTGAACTTCTGCTCTTGCTCATCCTTCCACTTGTGTCCATCACATGACAGAGCTCACTGCATCGCAGACTCGCTTATGGAGTGAGTCACACCCCCGTCAAACCCATGGCTGAGCAGAGAGAAATACAACCTCTCATGTGCCCACTTTACCATCACAGCCTTCATGGAGTCTGGAGCACGTCGGTATAAATGTTGGAAAGGAGATGGTGGCTGTATTAGCCCTTGCCCTACTCCACAATACTCACAGAGATGCCAGACGACAGGACTAGTGCTCAGAGCCTTGACTCGCACCAGGATACACTTAGAGCACTCAGTCCAAGTGGTGACACCTTTTTATCCACCAGAAAGAGAGTTACCAAAGCAGGAGAAAGAGCAAGTCCCCACTCACCTGGAGACACATTGCCAAGAACTCAGCTGCTAGTATTCTCTCTCAGAGACACTGTTTACTCTAAGCAGAAAAATCCAAGGAAAGAGAAGAAAGCCATGAGACTTGAATCCTATCTAGAGTTTTCAGACCTAAGACTCATGAACCCATAAATCTTTACCTGGCAGTGAACAACCACCCCACCTACAAATGTGAACTGGCCTATGAGAAAAGAGGAGTAATCTTGTTTCCCACGGTCAAACTAAGAAGGCTTTGGCTACTGCTTCTCATAAGGGAAATATTAGTTCCCCAAATTTATTTATTAGGAAATAAAAATCAAAGAGTTTTTAAAGGTAATTAACCCATGATATTCCAAGTTATTAGTCAGTTTCCTCCCTCGCCCCACATGCTAGGAGAACCTCCAGTGCACTGACCCCACTCTCCTAACATGTGTGCCAACCGTCTTCATTTTTATTCCAAATTAATCAAATCAAGTAATTTCAACATATAGTTATGAAGACCAACAATTTCCATATTCCTCTTTCCATATTCCTTCCAAATTCATCACATTTGCTGGTCAAGATTCCAATCTTGGAGGGCTCCAAGTACCTGCTTCTTCCATGACTGAATCTAACTAGGATATTAAATCTGGTAGGGTTCACAAATCTCCCAACATCTTTCAAATATCGCTGGCCATTGTACTATATCTAGATGATTAAGTCTTATTCTATGCCTCACAAATATTTCAGACATTCTCCATATCTTTTGACTTTTAATCGTTCTCAGTACTTTCGCCACTTTCCACAAAAGGGACCACCTTCTACTAGACACATTAATCAGATAATTTGAGGAAATTCTTCAGCTCACTGTCACAAAATCTACAAATATTCCTCACGGTTTATTCCCAAGCCCATAGTAAAAATTGAAGAATCATCTCTTCCTTGGCCAAGCTCAATTTCTCCAATTGTATTTTTTTCTCTCCTGCCTCCCTGGAAACTTCATGTAATTGATTATAATTTAATTATTATTTACCTTGGTGTTAAAATACAAATGCTATAAAACCCTAAAAATATCTTCCTTGAATGTTTGATATCATCAAACAACACCAGTCCTTATATAAAGCCACACAAAACCCACAGCCTGATGGGCTGTTTGTAGGTTAAACATATTTATATAAAGACTAATCCTCCAGCTGCAATTCTCTTCCCAGAACTGGCCACAATTCACAAAACAGTGAGACCTCCGGCCAAGGCATCAAGACTGCTTTTGGAGGTTTTTAGAATATTAGCAAATTAAAGGAATCTCTTATACTTTCCTTACATGTATCTAAGTGGTTAACGTGTCGAGAAGGAAAAGTTTGTGTTAGGGAAGTTGTTCCTTGATTAGATTTATCCTGATTGGCGTCCAGATTAAAGAATTCTTTATGATTATAAAATATATGAGGTTATCAGATCTATTAACAGGAGCCCACAGACAATTCTATGCCTGATTCTATAGAAAGAGACTAAAACTTTGAACTCAGGAGTGTGGTTGTTGCATACTTAAGTAAAGACACAAACACAGTTTTCCCACACATTTTGTTTCTGGTGATTACTAAATAAAATTTTCTCCAGGAGGAATCAAAGTCATTTATTATTCAAAGAATTATTAATTTAAAGATAGTTATTTAATTTGATTAAAGAACATTGGTCACAGGCCATCTGAGAGTAGACTAGGTTACTGTGTACATGGAATTTCTGTGCATTTACAATCCTTATGTAATAGTCAAGAGAAACTTGCTTTATGACTCTACGGTTTACTTTTCTGCAATTGGTGCAGAGAGGAAAACAGGAAAAAAAGAAAAGAAAAAATAAAGATGAGTAGAGATATCGCGAAATATTACGTGTGTTGCCTGTAGGTTCTATTCAAGACAACAGAGAGAGGAGAGTTACTTAGCTAGTAATTTAAAGAAGGAATCTCTGAGGCACTGACATTTAACCTGAAAGTGAAGCAGTATAAGTGTAGCTGGAACTATATATGTGTATATCAGGGAGGAGATGAACAGAGACGAGAGCGCTCATTGTAGAGATAAAATCGATGCTTGGTTCTCTTTGTGTGGTTCTGAGACGTTGTGTCAATGACTGAGCCCCAAATAATTAGTGGAGCCGCTATCTGAAACTGCAGAAGAGAGGAGTAATAGTTTCTATTTAGGGAGGAAGTTCCTGGCTTCTGTGTGATATACATTTCATTGTAGGTGTCTGCTTCCCATGCAATTATGGATGAGACCTCATAAATGAAATCTAGCATTCGTTTTTACGCATTATTATCATAGTGGTAACAGCCATAGACTGAATAATTATAACAGTTTTCGAAGATGGTGTATATAGTAAAAAGAGAGAAGAGGGCTACAATGGAGTCTTGAGATGTTGAAATAGTATTGTTTGAGGAGAACCGTGCACAGTACACTGGCAGGAACTGACTAGTTTAAAGGCAGTGGGGAGTTTGTGATGTCAGAGGACCTTGGAAATATAAATTTCCTGACGGAGGTCATAGTCCAATTCTGCTTGGGTTCAAGTAAAATACTGAGAAACATTCATTGGATTTAATCACGGAGAGATAACTATAATGTTATAAAGGTTTATGTATACGCAAGTCAACAGTAACAGGGAGATCAACCCTAGTAAATCAAACTGTGGGAGGGGCGCCCAGAGATTGTCACTAATCCTGTACTGCTCTTTCAGTTTACTTTGGAAAGAGGAAATTCATTGGGCAGGAAGTAGAGATAAATTGGTTCAGAGATTTTGTTTCAAGAATGAAGAAACTGAGGGGCTTCCCTGGTGGCTCAGTGGTTGAGAGTCCGCCTGCTGACGCAGGGGACACATGTTCGTGCCCCGGTCCGGGAAGATCCCACATGCCGCGGAGCGGCTGGACCCGTCAGCCATGGCCGCTGAGCCTGCGCATCCGGAGCCTGTGCTCCGCAACGGGAGAGGCCACAGCAGTTAGAGGCCCGCGTACCGCAAAAAAAAAAAAAAAAAAAAAAAAAAATGAAGAAACTGAAAAAGATGAAAGGGAATGGACTGGGAAGAGATGGGTGTTAGCTGGTAGAAGAGCTTCAGTTTACAATTAATAATAAAATATCCTCCAGAGAGCAGGAGGGAAGGGGATACATTTGAGAAAAATGGGCTTATCCAGGAGTAGAAATGACTTTCAGTTTAAACAGGAGCTGCATCGCCAATGGGTGAAGATTCAGGAATAGGTGTTGACTTCATGACAGTGAGCTGACACATTTCTTCGATATTCTACTTCATCTGCATGGTAGGAGGTGAGCACACTGTTGAAAGTGAGGGAAGGTGAGAATTTCAGGGATTCAAAAAAACAAGGGGAACATTCGAAGTGCGTGCAAAGCATGGGAGAATGGTTTATGATCACGTCCTGGTAGGATGCAGATATTTATAAAACTCATTGGGAGATACGTATGATAGATGCAGCCATAGGAAGCGGAGTCTTTTTGTCATCTCTGATTGGGGTCTTGATCATCAGCTGTGCTGAGAGGTCAGAGGGACCTAAGAATTGTTCCATAAAACTCAGGAGACATGGGAATGATCGGGAGGCTGGGTCAATGCACTGGAGGATTCCTGTGTTGGGAGAACCTAAGCACGGTAGTCATTGTGTGAACAGACTGGAGGGGAAGTGTTATGATAACAGGGAGGATTCCAACCACTGATTTGATAGGTGACATATCCAGGTGAAACTTGAATCTGGGATCCACACCTCAACACCAGCATATTTAGGAATTTGAGATTCAGAAACAGCCTGAGCTACGTTTGAATTCTAGCTCTGTCATTTTCTAGCTGCATGATCTTCTCACATAAGCAAAATTTCAGAACCTAGCTTATGTTACTTGTTAAAAGGTAACTAATCTATAAGTAACAGGGTTGTACTAAAGATAAATGAGCAAACGTAGGTAAATCTCAATCACAGGGTCTCAAAAGGAATGTTTTCTCTTTTCAGGGTCTCAGGATCAAAGGGTTGTGACCCACCCCTCTTCCTGACACATTATCAGTATTTGTCTATGCAGTAGTTAATGATTAACATTGACTTAGGTAGCACTTGACAGTTGACACATACTTTCCTATAGAAAAATTATGAAGTGAAGAATGTTTCTCCCCATGACATTTAGTAGGACAGAACTCCACCTACTCTTTCACTAATGTATCTGAAGGTGTCGACTAAATTTCACCCCAAATTAAACTTCACTCTATATTTGATGAGCGTGTCTGCCCTGTGTGGATTGTGGTACCCAACAGTGGGCTTATGATGTACGTACTCCTGCTGCTTTCCTGTGCAAAGGGTTTTTAGTCCTGATTTGTGTGACAAGACCTTCCAACAAGACATGAGTCCCTGGATTGTTTTCCCCACCATGAAGTAGATCCAAAGTGGCCTGGCCACATGGTCCAAGGCCATGTAGGGCAGCAATAGTGTTGAGGCTCTCATGTTGCCTGATTCCCACATGGGGAGGAACCAAGGTGACTAAGGGCAAGGGCATCCGGGATGTGGGGAGAGGGCACAGCAGAGAGGGTGGGGCCTCTGAAGCACTGGGGCGGGTGTTGGAGAAAAAATCCTGGTGCGTTTGATCAAGAATTATTTCATGAAACATTTGAGAGTGGTGTTCTTTCTGTGGAGTCAACATTCCCCAACTGATCATTTTGCGGGTTTCCTGCAGTTTGGTGTAACTCCTAGGAACTGAACATTAATGAAATAACTTTGAAAAAGTAGCTCTAATAAAAGTACAACACCCAAGAATTTTCATGTTTTATGTGTAAATGAAAATATTACTGTCTTGATTATGTGCAGTAGCCTACACTGCCTTATTGTTGACGCTGGAGAGAGGGGGGTTCACCATATCTACACATGCCTGGGGGTTAGGTGGTAGAGCTCATTCCCAGGTGAGTGGCTGGGGATTCATGCCTGGAATGCCTAACAATGCTTTAAATGCCTGGATTCTCTTGGTTGCTTTCCCTTTCCTCATCTTTACCTGCTCAGTTTTTCATCTGACTCTGCATAAGTATGCAGAGGCGGACAAGTGTTGGCTGAGTTCCTTACAATGAAACAACAGGTGAGAAGAGACTTATTTTTATTCTTGAATTGGTCCGTCTTTTGCCAAATGGTCAGGTTTCTCCTTTTGGCCTGGATCTTCTAAGTACACCCATGAAATACTAATGCCAGTTATGTTCACCACCCTGTTAGGGAGACTGATGTGGAAATAATCTCCTTCCGTCATTCACACCCACTTGTTCCAGACTCCATTAATGCTGTGACTTCACAGAACACATGGGAGAGATTTTCACTAAAAACAATAAATACAGCCCTTAGCCTCAGTAAAGAAAAATTCCCTAATTACCATGTGAATGACAACAGCCTTAGGTGTGTGGTGAACACAGGTGATAGTAATGAGAGAAACAAGTTTGCAGACCCAGGGTGGGGGTGGGGGAGTGGGGGGTGGAGCAGATATGAAAGGTGCTGGGGTGGAGGTGGATGCTGGACAATAAAGAGTAATGAGGAATTATTTACTATTTCTAATTTTTTAAATATTAAGCTTTTTATAGACTACATTTGAACATTTTTAAGTCTACGAAAGAAGATAAATAAAATTTCCTTCCTTCACAATAACTCAATTATCCTATGTGTACTTTTCTTTTTAAAGAGTTTCCTATTTATTTATTTATTATTTATTTTTGGCTGTGTTGGGTCTTTGTTGCTGAGCACGGGCTTTCTCTACTTGCAGTGAGTGGGGGCTACTCTTCTTTGAGGGGCACAGATTCCTCATTGCCGTGTCTTCTCTTATTGCTGAGCACGGGCTCCAGGCGCGCATGCTCAGTAGTTGTGGCTCACGGGCTTGGCCGTTCCGCAGCACGTGGGATCCTCCCAGACCAGAGATCAAACCCATGTTTCCTGCATTGGCAGGTGGACTCTCAACCACTGTGCCACCAGGGAGGTCACTCCCTATGTGTTCTTCACCTTTGCTCAAACTTGAAAATTGAATGTAACATATGCAGATTATTTTCTTAATTGTAAGTGTGTATTGAGGAGAAAGTGTATGATAGACAGAATGAAATGTAGGGCACTGGACAGCAAATGACAGATTAGGGAGCTCGAAGCCCTCACTCCCCGCCAGTAACATCAATACAGCCACCAGGGTTTGTCAGCACAGGGGACCCAAGAAGTGGCAACAATGATTTCTTTTCTGCTCCCACCACTCTCTGACCTGGCAGGAGTACAGATTACCTGCCGATATGTGTGTGTGCATGTGCGTTTCTTTTTTCTTGGTGCCACAGCTGGACTTGCTGATTGAGCCTGCGTGTTTTAAGAAAGCAATGGCCATGTTGCGCTAACAATACAGTGGACCCTCCGTCGCTCTTGTGTCTTTGGGAGTTGAGTGCACACAAAATTTGTATGATGGATCCAGGCGCGAACTTCCAGTTGTCCTCTTGGCTCATACCTGCTATGTCAGGGGAATGTCCTTCCCTTGGGAAATCAGCTCAAAGCTTTTGGAGAGAAAGGCTGCACAGGTGTAGGTTGGGACCAGCAACCCTTGGCATGGACGACTGGGCAAACCAAGTGAATTACTAAGAGTTCCTGATATGAGGAAAGAGACTGAGGACATAGGGAGGCCAGGCCTGCAGAGTGAAAGTTCTTGCCTGTAGGTAGTTCTGGGTGTGGGTGGAGGAGAGACATTGAGGGGCTGAGATGCCAGCTGCCTGTCCCAGGACTGCAGAAGGAGGGGGCAGAAAAGCAGGAAGTGTGGCTCATGTTTGTTTCTGACACACTCATCCTTCTGGTTCTTGACTCCAGGCTGTAAGGAGGAATTTACTCTTGTTTTGCAAAGTTGCTTTACCTATTCCAATCCTCTACTTTTCCATTTACTCTTTTCAAAAGATATATATAAACTCACTATTTTCATTAAACAGCTTGTCATCAACATTTTTTCCAAGTCAATACCTATACATCTAGCTCATTTTAAAAAAAAATCAATAAACCAAAGCACAAAGTGATATTACTGTATTGTCTGAATATACTTGAAATTTACTTACCTGGTCCCGCTCATTGGCTGTTTTCTAAATGTTCTGTTCTTAAGTAATACTGAGATCAATATTCTTAGTACACATGTATTTGCACAAATGTTCCCACCTACCCACTTCTTGTCATTTGACTGTGCTTGTGGAATATGTAAAGATCAATTAGGTGGTCAAGTTATCAATCGTTTCCTTTATGGTTTCTGGGCCCTGGTTTTTATGTTTTAGTAACATCTCCACTCTGCAATTACAGAATAAAATGTCCGTGTTTTCTATTGGTACGTTCATGGTTTCAGCTTACAGTTCACGCAGTCCATCCCCCTGCAGAATTTTCCTTGTTTACAGCGGCCGGCGGCCCAGGAATAGCGTGAGGAGCGCGTCTCCTTCGCGGCAGCCTCCCGGCACCATCCTCCCAGCTCCCCGTCTCCCGTCTGCTGCCGGGGTCGCATCGTGTCGTGCCGACCCGGGCGCTAGCTCCGAGGCGGACTCCCGGAGACGAGCTCGGGCGTTTGGGCGGCCGGCACTGCACCCTCGCCGTTCGGCGATCGGGATCCGGCCCGGGGACGTTCGAGCCGGTGGTCGGGCGCCACCTGGCGGCCGCTTTTATATCGTCCCTTGTCTCCGGAGCTTCGGCGATCTTCGCGAGGGCTGACATTCGGACGCCGGGCGCGAGGCAGCGTTCCGGGAGCCCGGCTATGCGTGTGGCGACTGTCCCGGTGGTCCCGGGGCATGGGCTCCTCCTGCGTTCGCTGGAGATTGGGTGTGTAGGTATATGAGGGTGTGATCGTTTTCTCGCTCCCTAGTGGGCTGTGAGGGTTGCCTAGCTTGGTCGACCAGCAACCGCCCGTGCTCCTCCAGCCACGAGAATTAAACGGACTCGACTCTACCTGGGCCGCCCGCCGCGTTGTGTAGGGAGAGGTCTTGCGAGCCCTCCGGAGCGCCTGAGTCTTGATGGTCCGTCCTTCTCAGTCACTTTAGGGGCGTTCATTTTCTACCACTTCGGTCCACGAGCGTCCCACTCCGGACGTGGTGAACGCACCGGGCACGGGCGCTGAGGCTGCTGGAGGGCCCGATGAGCATGTTGGATGGCGCGCTTGGGTCCCGGTCTCCGGCGCATGGGCGCTTGCTGCTCTCGCGGGATTTGGACGGGCAGACATTCGTAGTGTGAGGACGGCACTGTGCTCCCTAGAAGTTCTTGAGTGGTGGGTCTGGGCGGTTCGACCGGCACTCCCTTGTGTCCCTTGCGCGTGAAACGCCCACATTGAAGCACGTGGTCAAGAGGGGGTATCCATCCCCGGAGTCGTCCGTGTGGCCCGGTGGTCGTACTTCCGCTTTCAAAGTGTCGCCTGAGAGTGGTTCTAAGTCTCCTACGGACGTGGACGCCGCCAAGTTTCCCCCGGCCTTCTCTCTTGATCCCGTTCGCCCTTTTTCCCAAATATGTTTTTCTCCGCAGTGTGTAGGGCCCGAGTGGCGTAAGGAGGAGGCACTGGAAGTGCGACCTCGGCCTTCACGTCCTCCTTCACACGGGACCGCCACGCCCCGTCCAATAGGACGCCCGGTGCTGCTTCTTGGCCGCCTTGGGAAAACGGTGCGTCCCGGTGCCGTCGCCGTGGTGGAGCTCCTCCCCTGCGGCCACTTTCTCCGAAAACCGCAAGAAGCGGTCATGGGGCTCCGCAGACGGTATTACCCTGCAAGCCGAACTGCGTCTACGGGGGAGCGCCCGGCGTCCCCACTTCTGTTGGCCTTGTCGGCGAAGCGCTTGTGTGCATCAGGTGCTCTCACCACAGGTGAAAGCAAGGACAGTCGCGGCGAGAGGGGAGGGCGCTCCAGGCGCAGCCACGGTTCCGCCTGTGGCTTCGTGGTTGGAGAAGCCTAACAAATGGGGAAATGGGAAGGTGCCTGGGGCGTCTGGTGATGGTCGTGAGGAGGCATGAGGCGATGCGCGGTCCTGCGTGGGCGCGGTTGTCAGAGGCTCCTCGTGAGAATCTCGTACCGGAATTGCCTCTGAACGCGCGTGTGGACGAGGAGACAACCCGGGGAGAGAAATGGGACCTGTGGTGGGCCAGAGGGGATGAGTTCGGACGGGTGGAGGCGCATCTTCTCTTCCGTGCCATCCAGATCTATCCCGGTGGTTTTTCCTCCATTTGGTTGTTACCTGGCGTCCGCTGCTGCAAGGACGACTAGATGACCATACAGCGTTGTCGTGGCAAGAAACAATTTCAGTGACTTGAGAATTTGTTTTGAGATCCACTAGTGTAGACACTGGTGAAGTGAGAAATTCCGAGATCTACAGAACTGAAAATTACTATTGTTACTCAACAGCATTGTAATTACCATTGTAATTAGTGATAAAACAGTTGAGTCACACAGAAGCTGTCTATTTGGGGATGATCAAAGAGGGGTTTTCAGTATTTCTAAATCCTGCTAAATGGGCAGAGAGCAAGGTGGAGACAGCAGGTATGTGCCAGCTAAGGCTGTGCCAGGTAAGGTTGTAACGTGTGTGAGAATAAAGAGAGGTGCTGAGCAGATTATGGAGGGTTTCTGAATGGTACAAGAGGCTGGAAAGCATTCTTAAAGATATGTGGGGGGATAGATCTGATAAGTTGCAGTTTACAGAAAGAGAAAGGCTCATTGCTAGTCTCCACAGAAGGATTCAGCAACAGAGTATCTTATCAAATCCTCTGTTAAAAACACTGCAGTTTATAAATCCTTTAGAAACATACCTTACACATTTGCTAGCAGAATTATGCATTGCTGCATTGTTTGTAATATAAACAGATTATTGAATATCAGCGTGCATCCCAACGTGGATTGGCAAAGTGCATTATAGTACGTCATCCATTCAGTGCACTGTCGTGCAGGAAACGATGTCTTGATAGAGGATAATTTGCAAGATACTGTCAAATGAATAAAAGCAAGCTATAACAGCACCGTGCCTAGCGTTCTACTATTTGTCTTTTTAATTAGGGTGCCAAGGAGAAATGTATATTCATATTTGCTTGTATGCACATAAAGACACTCTGGAAGTTTGCAGTGGGAAACCAGATGCATGGCTACCTGTGGAGGGCAGGGGCTCCTGGGCAAAGAGGGGGAGGCGGTGCAGGGCACAATGTAATGCAATTTTCAGGACCTTCAACCATGTACATGTATTACAACCTCTCTAGAAAGCCAAGAAATTGAATTTTTTAAACCTCCAAGGATTAAAATGCATTTACTATTTCTACCAACTGAGTACATGTCAAGTTTGTTTCACCATGGAGCTATGCCTTCTCTAAAGTGTCTACTCAAGCCTTCCGTGGTGATTTTGACTATTTTCCCTTACTTTGGAAGCAGACAAAGAAAACTAGAGGAATCAACGCATGTGTAGTTCATCAGCCCGTGCAGTGGCTCCCCTGCGTTTTTCTTTCAAATAGTTTATACACTTTGTTTTTTGGTGTTATTTTCATAAGTTTTATTTGCAAGAGAGGATAGAGGAGAAATAAAGCTGTATTAGGGTTTTGCTAGGGTTGCCAGAAAAGTGCAGACTGGGAGGCTTAATTAATTTTCTCACAGCTCTGGAGGCTTTGAGTTCAAGATCAAGGTGTCTACAGGTTCAGTTTCTTCTGAGGCCTCTCTCCCTTGCTCGCAGGTGGCTGCATTCTTACTGCATCCTCAGATGGACTTAACTCTATGAGCTGAGTGTGCATGGCTGTGTCCTAATCTTCTCATAGGGGCACAGCTCTGGATTAGGGCTCACCCTTGTGACCCATTTTAACTTCATCATCTCTCCTAAGGCCCTATTCCCAAATACAGTCACATTCTGAGGTACAAGTGTCTGGACTTCAATATATGAACTTACAGGGTTTCAGTTCAGACCTGAAGGGAAGCTGCTCCCCGTTGGTTGAAGCAGAAATCTCAGAGGAGAGAGGAGTCTTCCCACATGGCCTAGAACTTCTTGACACAGCCAAGTCATGACCCATAAGCCTGATTCCGTGGTTTTGCATGTCTCTGTGACAGAGAGTGGAGGTCAGGGAATGAATAAGGAATTATGTCCTCAGTACATTGTCACTAAATATTTCTGCCTTTTGGAGGCCAGATGTTCACAAAAGTAAAGAAGTTATGTTCTGCTCAGCAAATTTCGGCCTTGGAAGTACACAACACACTGAGGAATCAGCCTAAGTGTCTCCCATATCCTGATCAGGCCACGGACACAGGAGCAGGAGACAGCCATTAGAGGCCACAGCCTTGCTGGGAAGCAGGTGCATCACCAGTTTAGCTCAATCAGATCTGTGTTCTAGGTGCTGAGCTTGAGGAAGGTGTCAGTCCTGGGACACTGTGGACACGATGCAGAAAAATTACCTTAAACCCTGAGTCATACTTAAATAGAAAAACTGTGAGATATTAATTCTTATTGCCTCCACTGAGCTATAAACTTGGTGAAGGTGGTTATGTTTTACGTTTCACCTCTTAAGTCTCCAGAAAATTCCACATGCTGGAATCCTGGAGACTCTCAATAAATATTTGTTACTTTAATGAGTGGTGTGTGAGAGAGCTACCTGCTTTTTCTTGAAGACTCTTGTCCTATGATAATTTACAAAATCCAGAACACTTGGGAGATATGTTCTCCCTTAAGTATCTGATGGATACTGTGGACCCTCCACCTAGTAATGCACATGCACAGACACAAACACATTGCTGCAGTCGGCCTCAAGTGTTCTATTTTCCTCTTTTCAAGCTCATAGACCAAACCTTTAGCATTCTATATATATGGGCTTTATACTCGTTTTGTGTGTGTGGGTGTGTGCGTACATCAAGAAAGAAAAAGTTAATGGATTTGAAGGGAGAGAACACATCATGTAACTCCTGCCCTCTCTCAAGCCAATCCGACAGCAGATAAACTTAGGACATAGGCATTCTCCACGGGGACCATCTCTTTTCCCCAGGTCTTTATTTTTATTTTTAACATCTTTATTGGAGTATTATTGCTTTACACTGGTGTGTTAATTTCTGCTTTTATAACAAAGTGAATCAGCTCTATAGCCTGTTCCTTATTGATCAGCACGATTCTCATTGGAGGAAGAATGGAACTCGGGAGGGGGCCAAGTCCCTCTGACTTCCCTGGCTCAGGGTGCAGAGGGTGGGAGGGGTGCCCCAGCCCCTTCCCCTGCTCCCTGCCTCTGGTTACTCCCTGAAATGTAGGGGCCACATCCTCAGCTGCAGAAGGAGAAAAGCCACTCCTCTTTTTGCTTAGTGTTCTCATGCAATATCTCTTCCAATATTTTCACTTTCAGCATATGAATGTCCTTACTTCTGAGTGAGGCTCTTGTAGACAACATATAGTTGGGCCCTTTATATGTCTATCTTGTCCATCTTTGTTTTTTTAATGTTATTAAATATTCACCTATATTTTAGTATGAAACTTATAATTTTATTTCTTTATATTTAAATCTTTAAGACCTACATAATTTATCTTAGTATCCAAATTGGTTTAAAAACAGCCACCCCTGACTCTGTATATTAAATAATTCAACCATTTTACACTTAAAACGACATCCCTATCACATATTAAATTTTTGTTTTTCCTTTTCCTCCTATGTCATAAGAATGTCCAGAGGAACTGACTTTAGTTGACTTCTTTAACTGTATAGACTACCTAGGCGTATTATATGAGAAGGCCATAGCAGGAGAGAAATATAATTCTACACACTAGTATGTATTCTAGACTGACTAGTCTCTTTCACTGACCATCAGACTATTTCTACTTGGCTTTGTATTTCCAGTGAAGTTACACTTTCATATCTGCATGGATACCATGGCTTAAAATGCCCTGTACATCCTCAATATACCTGTAAATTCATTTATCGACATCATTCAGTGCCTACTGTGTACCATGCACCAAGCTAAGGAGTGAACCAGACAAATACAACTCTTCCCACAATGTGGCATGAATATTATCTGGTAGAAGACAATCCTTAAATATTCACACCAGTAATCCATCACAGCTGTTTGGTGCTACAAAGTATACCCTTTGCAGCTGAGAAGTCTTGTTTCCAGATCTGTTCACTTCTGCATACTTTGAGTGCACAGCCGATTTCCAATTCCCAATGAAAAATACCAGAAGGAACTTGGAGAATTATCTTCAGCGTATTTACAAGATGTTATAAGCTAATGAGAGGAGTAGGAAAAAATAATTAAAACAAACCCCTAAAATATTAGGCAACAAAGTCTCATGAGCTCAATGCACTTGGAGACAGTCCTTTAAATTCTCAGGTCTATATCCTGAGCAAAGCCAGGCCCATGGCAGATGAGGTCCCAAACAAGTTAAATAAGATCAAGAATGTGGCAGAAAGGCAACTCCAATGCAGGATCATTTTGCCTTTTGAAAGGGAAAACCTGTTACTACCTCTTTATGTACTGTGCCCTATTTTCCTGGGGTGTTCCTATTCTCTACAATTAATAGGTTTCAAAATTGTGGGCAACTGGAAGGAATAATTTTATTAGCTGAAACAAAAAATTCCTTTATGAGAAAAAGAAAAAAAACCAAAAAAACCACAAAATTTTCCAACCAGCAAATTTTACATGCATTGAGAGGCTACAGAGTCACTGACAGTGATTAAACCACAGAGCACCAGTTTTCCAGCTCAAACTGGAAAAGATTTGTTTTTTTTAATTAAAGTGATATGTCTGAGGGCATCTAAATATAATTCTTTTCTTTGTAAAAAAGTTTTTCCTCGGGGTGGGATAGGGAGGGTGGAAGGGAGACGCAAGAGGGAGGGGACATGGGCACACATGTATACATATAGCTGATTCACTCTGTTACAGACCAGAAACCAACACAACATTGTGAAGAAACTATACTCCAATAAAGATGTTTAAAAAAAAAAGTTCTCCCTCAATGAACCCATTTTGATGGTAAAAAATAAATATGACTTTATAATAACCTAAAAAGAAACCCAACCTAAGTTTTTGTTTTGTTTTGTTTTTTCAGTACGCGGACCTCTCACTGCTGTGGCCTCTCCCGTTGCGGAGCACAGGCTCCGGATGCGCAGGCTCAGCGGCCATGGCTCACGGGCCCAGCCGCTCCATGCATATGGGATCCTCCTGGACCGGAGCATGAACCCGTGTCCCCTGCATTGGCAGGCGGACTCTCAACCACTGCACCACCAGGGAAGCCCCAAGAGGCCAATTTAAAACAAAAACAAATGGGTAACTTGTATTTTTACTTTAAAATAAGTTTGAGATTTCTGAAGTCTATGCTGATGAAAGAGGATGCCAACAAATTCACTCATCACCATACATAAAGTTAAGCTTTCTAAACTAAACCTCTTTAGCATGAGATCAAAAACAGTCTGCTCTTAGAAGAGTCCCCAAATGCTATCTCTTCCAACTCTTTAAAAGCTAGCTTCTGTTTCTCCAAGAAGCAAAATACATTCATTTTTGCAAACAAACACCATAGGTATCCGAAATGCAAAATAACCAGCAAGCCACATTCTTTTCCACAGAATTAGCGGGAACTATCACCTGTTTCTCAGATTGTTTATGTCCCTGTTTTCTTTTTTTCACTGGCAGGACGGTCCAGAACCTCTATTTTGCCTTTTCCATCTTCTGAATGAGGAAGCTTAATTGTATCGATGGTGACTTCACGTTCAGAAGAGGTGCTATCATCTTCATCCTCAAATTCTGAACTGTCCTCTGAACTGTCTTGTGAATTCTCTTGTGAACTGTCATCTTCTTTTGAATCAGACTGATTCATCTCAAACAAGATCATATCCATTTGCATAACTTTTCCGAGAGTGTCAATATTTTCAATATTGAAATGACCAGGTGGTGCAGTTGATATTCCTTTCCTTAGCTTTTTGTTTGCCTGAGCCATCTGTGGGAGAAAGCTCTGTACCTGGTCCAATAGGGGACTCCTCTCTATCCGACCTGTTTGAAGAGTGGAATTCTTTCTGGAATTACGCTTGGAGTTGATGAGCAACCTGTCCCATATACCTCCGCGGCCGCCCCTGCCCTCCATCAGCAGCTCTCTAGACACCAAGACCCTGGAGCTGTCCCGGGAAAATGACGAACAGCTCGCATCGGGCTGGGATTTGCCGTGGGCCTCCCTGCTGCTCGCCTGTCTTCAGAGCAGCCCCTCCAGGCCCAGATGCCAGAAAAAGGCTGGGGACATCTTTGTTTTTTAACTGATGAGTTTAAGACATATATATATATATATATATATATATATATATATATATATATATATATATATATATATATATAAATTACTGATATGGAATGACATTTAATTGCCAATTTGTTTTCTGTAATGTCATATAGCTTTTCTGTCCCACATTTTCTCACATACTGACGTCCTTTGTTCTTACTTTTTGTACTCATTTTCAAAATTAATTTCTTTGGCTGTGCCACGTCTTAGTTGTGGCCTGGGGGACCTTTGATCTTCTTTGCAGCATGCAAACTCTTAGTTGTGGCATGTGGGATCTAGTTCCCTGACCAGGGATTGAGCCCAGGCCCTCTGCATTGACAGCGCGGAGTCTTCGCCACTGGACCACCAGGGTAGTCCACTGACTTGACTTACTTTTAATTTCCTTCTGTGTATATTCTATAGATAATCAATTTGTGGATACCATGGAGGTTACATATAAAATCCTATCAAACTAGCTTAAACTGATATCAACATAATTTTAATCACACGCAAAATCTCTATTACATCTCCAATTACATTACACATTAATTACATGTTATTAATGTCACAAGTCACATATGTATACATTGTTTTCTGTTAATGTAGATGTACGAATTCGTTATTTGGGGATGCTATAACAAAATGCCACAGCTTGGGTAGCTTATAAACAGAAGTTTATTTCTCACGGTTCTGGAGGCTGAAGTGTGAGATCAAGGTGGTTAGGTAAAGGTCTTTTTCTGAGTCATAGACTTTTCATTATATCATCACCTGGAGGAAGGGGCTAGAGAGCTCTCTGAGGTCTCTTTTAAAAGCACACAAGAGACTTCCCTGATAGGCCAGTGGTTAAGAATCCATCTTCCAATGCAGGGGACATGAGTTCGAACTTTGGTCAGAGAACTAAGATCACACATGCCAATGGGCAACTAAGCCCATGCACCACAACTATTGAGCCTGTATGCTGGCTCTACAGCCTGTCTGCCACAACTAGAGAGCCTGTGTGCTGCAACTACCGAACCCCCATATCACAGCTAGATATGAAGCCTGTGCGTCACAACAAAGATCCCACATGCTGCAACTAAGAGCGAATGTAGCCAAATAAGTAAATAAATACATATTTTAAAATAAAAGCACACACATTATATTCATGGTGGCTTTGCCCTCATAACCTAAGCACCCCCCAAAGGCCCTACATCCTAATACCAACACATTTGGAGGTTGTATTTTTAACATATGAATTTTGGGTGAAACAATCATGCAATAGCAATAAATTTATAATTATTTTAATATTTTGGTTTAAAAAATATCCTAGAATAATAAAAAGTATAGCCAAAAGTCAAAATTATAGTGTTTTCTCTATTTGTCCATTTATTTACCTTTATCAGAGACATATATATTTTCATATGGCCTCAAGTTACTGGTGTCCTTTCATTTGAACTTGAAGTACTCACTTTAGCATTTCTTGAAAGATCGGTATTATGGTACTGAACTCCTTCAGCTTTTGTCTGAGACTGTCTCTCATTTTCCTCATTTTTGAAGAATAATATTGTAAGATATAGAATTGTTGGTAGGTAGTTTCTGCCATGCTTTAAGCATATCATTTCACTCTCTTCTGGCCTGCAAAATTTCTGATGAGAAAGCAACTGATAATCTTACTGACAATCACAATTAAGTGGATCATAATAATTGTCACATATAACTTTGTTTATATATATTTCTTAATGCTAACCTATTTACAAAAGTACTTATTGTTACAAAATTTTGTATTTATCATTCTAAGATTACTTAACAAATCTATATTTTTATTCTACTTATTTATAAAATAAGAGGTTATTAGCCAAAATTATGAATTTATAGCTGAAATGTGTGGTAAACATTCTTGATAAGCATTTTTCCATGTCTGAGAATTTTGATATGAACTCAGGTTTTCAGTTTGATTTTAGCATTGATAGATCCAGTGTGAGAATTCAATGTTGACTAAGGAATTAAAAATCCCTCAGGGCTCTCCTTCATTCATTACAGTAAAAGTGTGTTCTATGCTGTGAAAACTCATGTGTATGTAAGTCTATTCAATGATATTCTCCAGTTAAAATGATCTCCATGTCAGTTACATACACATAGTATGTAAATCTTCTGCATGGACATCCCCCCTTTGTAGCATTTCTACTAGCTATCATCAAAATTCAGTCTAATTTAGTCCATAAAGTGAACACTTTATGCTGGTCTGGTGTTTACACTGCACTGTAACTGAATTCTATGAGTCTGCTGAATTCCTAACTTACCTCATTCCCAGGTTTCACATGTGGATGGCCAGGGTTCACACCTGAAGAAATTTACTATTTTCTTACAGCTACATTGTTCCACCAGGAAAATAACTTGCCTGGATATCATTTCTTGCTTTTCATGGTCACAGTTTTTGCTTGAAATAAGACAAAAATAATAATTAAATTAAATAAATTAATAAGAAGTGACACATGTGACATTTGGGGATTAAATTGTTGAAAAGTACATTACATGGGGAAAGAACATGAATTTGAGGAATACACCAGTGAATAGAAACATGGTTTAGAAAAATGTTAATAGACGTTCAGTGTTTAGGTAAAAGAAAAATAAAATAAATTCAGATGCTACAGGGAATATGAGAGGAAACATTATTAAAGAGACCGTGGCAAAGACAAAAACATGAAATTTTAACTCCCACGTGGACAGGAATTTTGCTTCTCTGAGGTGAAAAGTACAGGGGGAAACGTGAAGAGAAATTGATGTGTGATGCATAATGACAGAATCTGGATAATTTGACTCAATGGCTTCACATACATTTCTAAAAATATCCTTTAGTCGAGCCAACCTCCAGTTGACATTCCAAGTGTCCTGCTCCCTCCCCACACAGAGCACATGTGTCTGGAGCTGACTTGGACCCCAGCCTGGGGAAACCCTCCTCTTCCCTCCACACCTACTCTTCTTGCTCCAACTGGGAAATTATATCTGTTTTGCAGAGCGGATGCCCTGGTACGTGTGGGAAATGCTAGATGGATTTAAAGTTCTGTGCTGAGAACAGTGCATGCAATGCAAGCGCAGGACAACATGCCAAGGCTCAAGTGTGAGGGGCATCAATGGCAGCCCAGGTTCGAGCACCCTGAAGGGGGGAAACACTGAAGGTTGTCACCCTGACACTTCACTCAAAGACAGTAAAAGTCTCTGGCTTGCTGCTGTTCTTGCCCAAGAAGAAAGACAGGCTGCAGGCTGCTTACATGTCTCAGCCAGGAAGGAAGCAACGTTTTCATAATATGGTTAAGACTGTTTTCTAACAGAATCCAATAAACATAAAACCCATGAGATTATTACTTGGAGTTCATGTAGAAAGGGGGATACAAGCTGTTATGTGTTTTTTGCTGTGTTCAAACCTCATAGTAGTCCCCCGAGCAGAAGAATTACTTAGCAACATAAAGTCACTTGTCTGTTAGATAAAATAGCCCATATCTGTGTCCAGCATTATTCTGCGTGTTGGTGGCAGACTAGTAAGGAGTACGTGCTATTGTGGTAATGGAGACTGTATCTCCATGAAGGGGCACATGTGCTGTGATTAGTAAAGGAACACATTCGTTCCAGGTTGCTCTAAGTGCTACAGAAGCATGAGTCAGGGGACAAGAGTGCAGCAGCATATGTGGAAGCTGCAGAGCCTATCTCAATAAGACATGCATAAAGGAAGTAAATGAAATATTGAGAGACGCACTCAGAAGATGAGACAACGGGCGTCCTCCAGATCACATCTGTGTACATCTTTCTCTGCAATATGTCCAGCAGTTCCTACTCTTTATGAATGAGTTCTACAAACACGTCTCAAACGGTCACTGATCTCTAAAGCCCCGTCAATGGCTTCTCTGGGCTGATATGACATGTGCCTTTCATACATATTCAGAAATATATATACTTGTGAACAAATGTTACTAAAGGAAGCAGTATGAGGTGTTGTGTAAAATAACCTATCAATTTCCCAAGATAGTGGTAATTCAACTTCCAGATAGGTTATTATAAAAATTTTACATGCAAATTCATAAGTAATATTCTCCTCCCAATTCCAGGTAAGTCTGTAGGTGCATCAAAAGGCAATCAATAGCCCTGATCTGTCACTTTGTCAATTGACAGGCAGTGGGGAGTAGAGATAGAGCTGAAGCTCCATGTAAATTTTACGTGTTTTTTTCACGTATTGAACGTGTACCTGGAGTCCTGCTTTTCTTTTCCGGGTTAGAGCTGCAGACACCAGTCGTCAGAACTCATGAGATTTGCTGGCTCCATGTGTCAGGAAAGCCCAGGATCAACATTTCTCTTCTACATAGTGCTCTCCTCTGGGCTTGGAATATGAGACTTAAGTCAGCCCACGCCCTCCCATGGATTTCTTTTACCTGCTGCTGTTTAGTTTTGCTCTATTTATACCTTCACTATGCAAACCTACAACTTTGGCTGCTAACCTAGGACTCTGACTCCAAAATACCCCAGGAAACTTGTCATTCAATTAGGGAAGTCTATAATCCTTCAGCCCTTAAGTTTATTAGTATTATGATTGGTAGTAGTACAACTAATATCTTTATGATTGTAATCACTATTGATATTATTATTTATCACTATTGTTGTTATTACATTTCTTAAGTTTCTCTGCTCATGAATATATCTAATTTACTGAAGAGTATTGTGGAGGGTTTTCAACAGACTTACATACACATGGTGCTTCCTGGTTCCTGCTGTACTTATGGGTACTTGTGGGTCAGAGAGCCTCCTGACATATTCAGACATACCCAGTGGAGGAAGAGACAGCTGTTACTGGTAAGTGAACCCCAGGGAGGACACTCTTGACTTTATTGAGCCTCTAGAACAATGTTTAAGTCCTCTTAAGTGACCAGAAAGTGGTGCCAGTGCAAGAGCCCTGGAAGACACCCTTGTCCTGCCAGACTCAGCACAGGATTTTCCACCTCAACTCTGTGCCAGGAACGACTATCATGTCTCCTGGGAAGGCTGGAGAGGGTGTCGCTCCTGGAGTCCAGTCCTCCAAATTAGAAAAGTCAGCAAAGGGGCTGACATTGTGACAAGTGAGGAGTAAGGAGAGTATCTTTGGCATGCCTGAACCTGGGGACATGTTCTAAATTCACTCAGGTGTCCAGGAAAAGCTGGTGCGGCACTGGCAGACACAGAGATGGTGACGTGCCTGCTCAAGTAACCATTTCTTTTTCTAAGTCCCCCAGGGAGCCCCTGCACTGTTTGTGCCAACATATCATCCTCCCTGCTGACCCAGGATCACCTGCCTGTTTTCTCCTCTCAGAACAAAATTCTTTGTGCAAACCTAGCATTCTGACTCTAAAATATCCCAGAGGACATCTGATATAGGTACCCTGAAATTTACTTAGAGGAGTCTGTACGCAAATCTGCAATCTTCTATGTTTACTTTTCTCTTTAACAGTAGTAATGGTAATATCATCATAATTCTCACTATTATTGTTTTTAGTCCATTTTATTACCTTTATTAATATGCATTATCTTGTGGTTGTTTCTACATAACATTGAGTAGACCTGCTCTATGCTAAAGATTGTCTGATTTACTGCAGATCACTATGGAGGGTTTCCCAACATACAAAATACATACACCTAGTTACTCCTGAGCTCCCAGAGCACTTAGCTGGGTGCCCTCGACACAAGGTCTCTATGAAGCTGAGGCTGAGGTCTCAGCTGTCGCTCTACAGGGGAGGATTTGCTCCCAGACTCACTGAGATGGGTACTGGCAGGATGCAGTCTGAGCTGAGAGCCTAGTGCCTCTGCCTGGAGGCCTGGGACTTCCCTGTGTTCTCTCCTATGTGGGCCTCTCCATATGGCACCTAGTAACACCCATGCAGGCTTCCCCAGGTCCAGGGATAAAAGAGAGAGACAGACAGAAACAGAGAGAGAACACAGGATGCAGCAAGTGAGATGTAAGTGACAGAGGTTCTGTCAATGAATCTTTACACTGACCTCCCCTGATTTGCTATATTCTGTTGGTCAGAAGCCAGTCACTAGCTACTTAGTACTTGCACAAAGAGTGGAGTTTCCTCGCTGCATGTGGATCACAGTCTGTGGCTGGGAACACCCAGGAAGGCATGTTCAGTGGTCTCCCCCAGAACTGGGAAAAGTGGCTGCATTCTGGAAATAACTGAAAGTGATGAAAGTCCAGCCTCACTCATCAGAAGAGAAATGAAAAGAAGACAATGGGTTACGTGTCATTTCTCATCCACTAAAGCAGCAAAACAAAAGCTCCCCAAACTCCTGAAGCTTGAACACTTGGTGTGAATGAGACACAGAACCACTCATTCCTCAGTGGTAGGAGGGGCACCGACTCTTCCTGGAGGATGATGGCTGCCTCATCCCCAGATGCCACCCACTTGATTAAGGAGGTTACTTCTAGAAAGCAAAGGTGCAGTGGTCAGTGGTGTGTATGAAGAGTCCACGTAGGTGGTGTTGTCTGTCTTATTTCTAAGAGCCCTGCATGGACACCTGCTTCCAGAGGGGAGCTGGTTCCACTGACAGTGAGAACAGGCTGCAGCTGTTTAAAATGACAGTGTCCATACTACCCAAAGCAGTCTACAGGTTTAATGTGATCACTATCAAATTACACATGACATTTTTTCACAGAACTAGAACAAATAAACCTAAAATGTATATGGAACCATAAAAGACCCAGAATTGCCAAAGCAATCCTGAGGAAAAAACAAAGCAGGAGGCATAACCTTCCCAGACTTCAGACAATGCTACAATGCTAATCAAAACAGCCTGGTATTGGAACAAAAACAGACATATGGGTCAATGGAACAGAATAGAGAGCCAGAAATAAACCCACAGACCCACGGTCAATTCATCTCTGATGAATAGACAATGGGGGAAAAGACAGTCTCTTCAGCAAGAGGTGTTGGAAAAGTTGGTTCATGCAAATCAATAAAGTTAGAACACTCTCCCACCATACAAAAAATAAACTCAAAATGGCTTAAAGGCTTAAATATAACACATAACACCATAAAACTCCTGAAAGGGAACATAGGCAAAACATTCTCTGACATAAGTGTACCAGTGCTTTCTTAGGTCACTCTCCAAGGCAATAGGAAATAAAAGCAAAAATAAACAAATGGGACCCACTCAAACTTATAAGTTTTCTTACAGCAAAAGAAACCATAAACAAAATGAAAAGACAACATACAGACTAGGAGAAAATATTTCCAAATGATGCGACCACAAGGGCTTAATTTCCAAATATACAAACAGCTCATACAACTCAATAACAAAAAACCGAAAAACCAATCAAAAAATGGGCAGAAGACTGAAACAGACATTTCTCCCAAGAAGACATACAGATGGCCAATAGGCACACGAAAGGTTGCCCATCATCACTAATTATTAGAGAAATGCAAATTAAAACTACAATGAGGTACCACTCACACCAGTCAGAATGGCCATCATCAAAACTCTGCAAATAACAAACGCAGGAGGGGGTGTGGAGAAAAGGGAACCCTCCTACACTGTTGGTGGGAATATAAAATGACACAGCCACTATGGAGAACAGTATGGAGGTTCCTAAAAATAGAGTTGCCATATGATCCTGCAATCCCACTCCTGGGCATATATCCAGAGAGAACCATAATTCGAAAAGATACATGCACCACAATGTTCATAGAAACACTGTTTCTAATAGCTAAGACATGGAAGCAACTTAAATGTCCATCAACAGATGAATGGATACAGAAGATGTGGTACATATATACAATGGAATATTACTCAGCCATAAAAGAATGAAATAATGACATTTGCAGCAACATGGATGCAAATAGAGATTAGCATACTAAGTGAAGTAAGCCATAAAGAGAAAGACAAATGCTATATGGTATTACTTATATGTGAAATCTAAAATATGACACAAATGAACCTATCTAAGAAACAAAACAAGACTCACAGACATAGAGAACAGACTTGTGGTTACCAAGTGGGGGGGGTTGGGAAGGATGCACTGAGAGTTTGGGGATAGTACTGCAAACTATTGCATATAGAATGGATAAAAATCAATGTCCCTACTGTATAGCACAGGGAACAGATATTCAATATCCTGAGATCAACCATAATGGAAAAGAATATAAAACAGATGTATATATGTGTATAACTGAGACACTTTGCTATACAGCAAAAATTAATACAACATTGTAACTCAACTATATTTCAATTAAACAAAAAAAATCAATTGATGTGAACAACACTAAAGGCCATTATAAGAGTCATATACAGAGCATTCTATCCAACATAGGCTGAATACACAGTCTTCTCAAGTGCAGAAAAAATATTTTCTAGAAAAGATCACATGATCGACCACATATCAAATCTTAGTAAACTCAGGAAGACTAAATTATACCAAGTATGTTTGTCTGAGCATATTATTAAACTAGAAATCAATAACGGATGAAAACTGGAACACTAATGAATACAAAAAAATTGATCAACACTCTCCTGACCAACTAATTATATCAAAGAATAAATTTAAGAAGAAATAAGACAGTATTTTGAGACAAACTGAAATGAAACACAGTATACTAAAAGCTATGGGATGCAGCTAAAGAGCGTTTAAGAGAGAGTTTATTGCAACAAAT